>NC_134355.1:329858099-329979930 GCF_048569485.1 Anomaloglossus baeobatrachus | reverse complement strand
GTCCAATAGCCACGTATAGGATGCCACTAGGTACACTGAGTGTTTGCTAGTATAATGGCTTAGTTATAATGAGTTGGAGTGTGCAATGCAGGCAGAGGTGCTGCAAATGTCTTTGCACTAGTGTGACTATAGCAAAGTCCAAAAGCCACGTATAGGATGCCACTAGGTACACTGAGTGTTTGCTAGTATAATGGCTTAGTTATAATGAGTTGGAGTGTGCAGTGCAGGCAGACGCGCTCTGCAAATGTCTTTGCACTAGTGTGACTATAGCAAAGTCCAATAGCCACGTATAGGATGCCACTAGGTACACTGAGTGTTTGCTAGTATAATGGCTTAGTTATAATGAGTTGGAGTGTGCAATGCAGGCAGACGCGCTCTGCAAATGTCTTTGCACTAGTGTGACTATAGCAAAGTCCAATAGCCACGTATAGGATGCCACTAGGTACACTGATTGTTTGCTAGTATAATGGCTTAGTTATAATGAGTTGGAGTGTGCAATGGAGGCAGAGGTGCTGCAAATGTCTTTGCACTAGTGTGACTATAGCAAAGTCCAATAGCCACGTATAGGATGCCACTAGGTACACTGAGTGTTTGCTAGTATAATGGCTTAGTTATAATGAGTTGGAGTGTGCAATGCAGGCAGACGCGCTCTGCAAATGTCTTTGCACTAGTGGGACTATAGCAAATTCCAATAGCCACGTATAGGATGCCACTAGGTACACTGAGTGTTTGCTAGTATAATGGCTTAGTTATAATGAGTTGGAGTGTGCAATGCAGGCAGACGCGCTCTGCAAATGTCTTTGCACTAGTGTGACTATAGCAAAGTCCAATAGCCACGTATAGGATGCCACTAGGTACACTGAGTGTTTGCTAGTATAATGGCTTAGTTATAATGAGTTGGAGTGTGCAATGCAGGCAGACGCGCTCTGCAAATGTCTTTACACTAGTGTGACTATAGCAAAGTCCAATAGCCACGTATAGGATGCCACTAGGTACACTGAGTGTTTGCTAGTATAATGGCTTAGTTATAATGAGTTGGAGTGTGCAATGCAGGCAGAGGTGCTGCAAATGTCTTTGCACTAGTGTGACTATAGCAAAGTCCAATAGCCACGTATAGGATGCCACTAGGTACACTGAGTGTTTGCTAGTATAATGGCTTAGTTATCATGAGTTGGAGTGTGCAATGCAGGCAGACGCGCTCTGCAAATGTCTTTGCACTAGTGTTACTATAGCAAAGTCCAATAGCCACGTATAGGATGCCACTAGGTACACTGAGTGTTTGCTAGTATAATGGCTTAGTTATAATGAGTTGGAGTGTGCAATGCAGGCAAACGCGCTCTGCAAATGTCTTTGCACTAGTGTGACTATAGCAAAGTCCAATAGCCACGTATAGGATGCCACTAGGTACACTGAGTGTTTGCTAGTATAATGGCTTAGTTATAATGAGTTGGAGTGTGCAATGCAGGCAGACGCGCTCTGCAAATGTCTTTGCACTAGTGTGACTATAGCAAAGTCCAATAGCCACGTATAGGATGCCACTAGGTACACTGAGTGTTTGCTAGTATAATGGCTTAGTTATAATGAGTTGGAGTGTGCAATGCAGGCAGAGGTGCTGCAAATGTCTTTGCACTAGTGGGACTATAGCAAAGTCCAATAGCCACGTATAGGATGCCACTAGGTACACTGAGTGTTTGCTAGTATAATGGCTTAGTTATCGTGAGTTGGAGTGTGCAATGCAGGCAGACGCGCTCTGCAAATGTCTTTGCACTAGTGTGACTATAGCAAAGTCCAATAGCCACGTATAGGATGCCACTAGGTACACTGAGTGTTTGCTAGTATAATGGTTTAGTTATCATGAGTTGGAGTGTGCAATGCAGGCAGAGGTGCTGCAAATGTCTTTGCACTAGTGGGACTATAGCAAAGTCCAATAGCCACGTATAGGATGCCACTAGGTACACTGAGTATTTGCTAGTATAATGGCTTAGTTATGATGAGTTGGAGTGTGCAATGCAGGCAGACGCGCTCTGCAAATGTCTTTGCACTAGTGTGACTATAGCAAAGTCCAATAGCCACGTATAGGATGCCACTAGGTACACTGAGTGTTTGCTAGTATAATGGCTTAGTTATAATGAGTTGGAGTGTGCAATGCAGGCAGACGCGCTCTGCAAATGTCTTTGCACTAGTGTGACTATAGCAAAGTCCAATAGCCACGTATAGGATGCCACTAGGTACACTGAGTGTTTGCTAGTATAATGGCTTAGTTATAATGAGTTGGAGTGTGCAATGCAGGCAGACGCGCTCTGCAAATGTCTTTGCACTAGTGTGACTATAGCAAAGTCCAATAGCCACGTATAGGATGCCACTAGGTACACTGAGTGTTTGCTAGTATAATGGCTTAGTTATAATGAGTTGGAGTGTGCAATGCAGGCAGAGGTGCTGCAAATGTCTTTGCACTAGTGGGACTATAGCAAAGTCCAATAGCCACGTATAGGATGCCACTAGGTACACTGAGTGTTTGCTAGTATAATGGCTTAGTTATCATGAGTTGGAGTGTGCAATGCAGGCAGACGCGCTCTGCAAATGTCTTTGCACTAGTGTGACTATAGCAAAGTCCAATAGCCACGTATAGGATGCCACTAGGTACACTGAGTGTTTGCTAGTATAATGGCTTAGTTATAATGAGTTGGAGTGTGCAATGCAGGCAGACGCGCTCTGCAAATGTCTTTGCACTAGTGTGACTATAGCAAAGTCCAATAGCCACGTATAGGATGCCACTAGGTACACTGATTGTTTGCTAGTATAATGGCTTAGTTATAATGAGTTGGAGTGTGCAATGGAGGCAGAGGTGCTGCAAATGTCTTTGCACTAGTGTGACTATAGCAAAGTCCAATAGCCACGTATAGGATGCCACTAGGTACACTGAGTGTTTGCTAGTATAATGGCTTAGTTATAATGAGTTGGAGTGTGCAATGCAGGCAGACGCGCTCTGCAAATGTCTTTGCACTAGTGGGACTATAGCAAATTCCAATAGCCACGTATAGGATGCCACTAGGTACACTGAGTGTTTGCTAGTATAATGGCTTAGTTATAATGAGTTGGAGTGTGCAATGCAGGCAGACGCGCTCTGCAAATGTCTTTGCACTAGTGTGACTATAGCAAAGTCCAATAGCCACGTATAGGATGCCACTAGGTACACTGTGTGTTTGCTAGTATAATGGCTTAGTTATAATGAGTTGGAGTGTGCAATGCAGGCAGACGCGCTCTGCAAATGTCTTTACACTAGTGTGACTATAGCAAAGTCCAATAGCCACGTATAGGATGCCACTAGGTACACTGAGTGTTTGCTAGTATAATGGCTTAGTTATAATGAGTTGGAGTGTGCAATGCAGGCAGAGGTGCTGCAAATGTCTTTGCACTAGTGTGACTATAGCAAAGTCCAATAGCCACGTATAGGATGCCACTAGGTACACTGAGTGTTTGCTAGTATAATGGCTTAGTTATCATGAGTTGGAGTGTGCAATGCAGGCAGACGCGCTCTGCAAATGTCTTTGCACTAGTGTTACTATAGCAAAGTCCAATAGCCACGTATAGGATGCCACTAGGTACACTGAGTGTTTGCTAGTATAATGGCTTAGTTATAATGAGTTGGAGTGTGCAATGCAGGCAGACGCGCTCTGCAAATGTCTTTGCACTAGTGTGACTATAGCAAAGTCCAATAGCCACGTATAGGATGCCACTAGGTACACTGAGTGTTTGCTAGTATAATGGCTTAGTTATAATGAGTTGGAGTGTGCAATGCAGGCAGACGCGCTCTGCAAATGTCTTTGCACTAGTGTGACTATAGCAAAGTCCAATAGCCACGTATAGGATGCCACTAGGTACACTGAGTGTTTGCTAGTATAATGGCTTAGTTATAATGAGTTGGAGTGTGCAATGCAGGCAGACGCGCTCTGCAAATGTCTTTGCACTAGTGTGACTATAGCAAAGTCCAATAGCCACGTATAGGATGCCACTAGGTACACTGAGTGTTTGCTAGTATAATGGCTTAGTTATAATGAGTTGGAGTGTGCAATGCAGGCAGAGGTGCTGCAAATGTCTTTGCACTAGTGGGACTATAGCAAAGTCCAATAGCCACGTATAGGATGCCACTAGGTACACTGAGTGTTTGCTAGTATAATGGCTTAGTTATCGTGAGTTGGAGTGTGCAATGCAGGCAGACGCGCTCTGCAAATGTCTTTGCACTAGTGTGACTATAGCAAAGTCCAATAGCCACGTATAGGATGCCACTAGGTACACTGAGTGTTTGCTAGTATAATGGTTTAGTTATCATGAGTTGGAGTGTGCAATGCAGGCAGAGGTGCTGCAAATGTCTTTGCACTAGTGGGACTATAGCAAAGTCCAATAGCCACGTATAGGATGCCACTAGGTACACTGAGTGTTTGCTAGTATAATGGCTTAGTTATCATGAGTTGGAGTGTGCAATGCAGGCGCAGGTGCTGCAAATGTCTTTGCACTAGTGTGACTATAGCAAAGTCCAATAGCCACGTATAGGATGCCACTAGGTACACTGAGTATTTGCTAGTATAATGGCTTAGTTATGATGAGTTGGAGTGTGCAATGCAGGCAGACGCGCTCTGCAAATGTCTTTGCACTAGTGTGACTATAGCAAAGTCCAATAGCCACGTATAGGATGCCACTAGGTACACTGAGTGTTTGCTAGTATAATGGCTTAGTTATAATGAGTTGGAGTGTGCAATGCAGGCAGACGCGCTCTGCAAATGTCTTTGCACTAGTGTGACTATAGCAAAGTCCAATAGCCACGTATAGGATGCCACTAGGTACACTGAGTGTTTGCTAGTATAATGGCTTAGTTATAATGAGTTGGAGTGTGCAATGCAGGCAGACGCGCTCTGCAAATGTCTTTGCACTAGTGTGACTATAGCAAAGTCCAATAGCCACGTATAGGATGCCACTAGGTACACTGAGTGTTTGCTAGTATAATGGCTTAGTTATAATGAGTTGGAGTGTGCAATGCAGGCAGAGGTGCTGCAAATGTCTTTGCACTAGTGGGACTATAGCAAAGTCCAATAGCCACGTATAGGATGCCACTAGGTACACTGAGTGTTTGCTAGTATAATGGCTTAGTTATCATGAGTTGGAGTGTGCAATGCAGGCAGACGCGCTCTGCAAATGTCTTTGCACTAGTGTGACTATAGCAAAGTCCAATAGCCACGTATAGGATGCCACTAGGTACACTGAGTGTTTGCTAGTATAATGGCTTAGTTATAATGAGTTGGAGTGTGCAATGCAGGCAGACGCGCTCTGCAAATGTCTTTGCACTAGTGTGACTATAGCAAAGTCCAATAGCCACGTATAGGATGCCACTAGGTACACTGAGTGTTTGCTAGTATAATGGCTTAGTTATAATGAGTTGGAGTGTGCAATGGAGGCAGAGGTGCTGCAAATGTCTTTGCACTAGTGTGACTATAGCAAAGTCCAATAGCCACGTATAGGATGCCACTAGGTACACTGAGTGTTTGCTAGTATAATGGCTTAGTTATAATGAGTTGGAGTGTGCAATCCAGGCAGACGCGCTCTGCAAATGTCTTTGCACTAGTGGGACTATAGCAAATTCCAATAGCCACGTATAGGATGCCACTAGGTACACTGAGTGTTTGCTAGTATAATGGCTTAGTTATAATGAGTTGGAGTGTGCAATGCAGGCAGACGCGCTCTGCAAATGTCTTTGCACTAGTGTGACTATAGCAAAGTCCAATAGCCACGTATAGGATGCCACTAGGTACACTGAGTGTTTGCTAGTATAATGGCTTAGTTATAATGAGTTGGAGTGTGCAATGGAGGCAGAGGTGCTGCAAATGTCTTTGCACTAGTGTGACTATAGCAAAGTCCAATAGCCACGTATAGGATGCCACTAGGTACACTGAGTGTTTGCTAGTATAATGGCTTAGTTATAATGAGTTGGAGTGTGCAATCCAGGCAGACGCGCTCTGCAAATGTCTTTGCACTAGTGGGACTATAGCAAATTCCAATAGCCACGTATAGGATGCCACTAGGTACACTGAGTGTTTGCTAGTATAATGGCTTAGTTATAATGAGTTGGAGTGTGCAATGCAGGCAGACGCGCTCTGCAAATGTCTTTGCACTAGTGTGACTATAGCAAAGTCCAATAGCCACGTATAGGATGCCACTAGGTACACTGAGTGTTTGCTAGTATAATGGCTTAGTTATAATGAGTTGGAGTGTGCAATGCAGGCAGACGCGCTCTGCAAATGTCTTTGCACTAGTGTGACTATAGCAAAGTCCAATAGCCACGTATAGGATGCCACTAGGTACACTGAGTGTTTGCTAGTATAATGGCTTAGTTATAATGAGTTGGAGTGTGCAATGCAGGCAGACGCGCTCTGCAAATGTCTTTGCACTAGTGTGACTATAGCAAAGTCCAATAGCCACGTATAGGATGCCACTAGGTACACTGAGTGTTTGCTAGTATAATGGCTTAGTTATAATGAGTTGGAGTGTGCAATGCTGGCAGACGCGCTCTGCAAATGTCTTTGCACTAGTGTGACTATAGCAAAGTCCAATAGCCACGTATAGGATGCCACTAGGTACACTGAGTGTTTGCTAGTATAATGGCTTAGTTATAATGAGTTGGAGTGTGCAATGCAGGCAGAGGTGCTGCAAATGTCTTTGCACTAGTGGGACTATAGCAAAGTCCAATAGCCACGTATAGGATGCCACTAGGTACACTGAGTGTTTGCTAGTATAATGGCTTAGTTATAATGAGTTGGAGTGTGCAATGCAGGCAGACGCGCTCTGCAAATGTCTTTGCACTAGTGTGACTATAGCAAAGTCCAATAGCCACGTATAGGATGCCACTAGGTACACTGATTGTTTGCTAGTATAATGGCTTAGTTATAATGAGTTGGAGTGTGCAATGGAGGCAGAGGTGCTGCAAATGTCTTTGCACTAGTGTGACTATAGCAAAGTCCAATAGCCACGTATAGGATGCCACTAGGTACACTGAGTGTTTGCTAGTATAATGGCTTAGTTATAATGAGTTGGAGTGTGCAATGCAGGCAGACGCGCTCTGCAAATGTCTTTGCACTAGTGGGACTATAGCAAATTCCAATAGCCACGTATAGGATGCCACTAGGTACACTGAGTGTTTGCTAGTATAATGGCTTAGTTATAATGAGTTGGAGTGTGCAATGCAGGCAGACGCGCTCTGCAAATGTCTTTGCACTAGTGTGACTATAGCAAAGTCCAATAGCCACGTATAGGATGCCACTAGGTACACTGAGTGTTTGCTAGTATAATGGCTTAGTTATAATGAGTTGGAGTGTGCAATGCAGGCAGACGCGCTCTGCAAATGTCTTTACACTAGTGTGACTATAGCAAAGTCCAATAGCCACGTATAGGATGCCACTAGGTACACTGAGTGTTTGCTAGTATAATGGCTTAGTTATAATGAGTTGGAGTGTGCAATGCAGGCAGAGGTGCTGCAAATGTCTTTGCACTAGTGTGACTATAGCAAAGTCCAATAGCCACGTATAGGATGCCACTAGGTACACTGAGTGTTTGCTAGTATAATGGCTTAGTTATCATGAGTTGGAGTGTGCAATGCAGGCAGACGCGCTCTGCAAATGTCTTTGCACTAGTGTTACTATAGCAAAGTCCAATAGCCACGTATAGGATGCCACTAGGTACACTGAGTGTTTGCTAGTATAATGGCTTAGTTATAATGAGTTGGAGTGTGCAATGCAGGCAGACGCGCTCTGCAAATGTCTTTGCACTAGTGTGACTATAGCAAAGTCCAATAGCCACGTATAGGATGCCACTAGGTACACTGAGTGTTTGCTAGTATAATGGCTTAGTTATAATGAGTTGGAGTGTGCAATGCAGGCAGACGCGCTCTGCAAATGTCTTTGCACTAGTGTGACTATAGCAAAGTCCAATACCACGTATAGGATGCCACTAGGTACACTGAGTGTTTGCTAGTATAATGGCTTAGTTATAATGAGTTGGAGTGTGCAATGCAGGCAGACGCGCTCTGCAAATGTCTTTGCACTAGTGTGACTATAGCAAAGTCCAATAGCCACGTATAGGATGCCACTAGGTACACTGAGTGTTTGCTAGTATAATGGCTTAGTTATAATGAGTTGGAGTGTGCAATGCAGGCAGAGGTGCTGCAAATGTCTTTGCACTAGTGGGACTATAGCAAAGTCCAATAGCCACGTATAGGATGCCACTAGGTACACTGAGTGTTTGCTAGTATAATGGCTTAGTTATCGTGAGTTGGAGTGTGCAATGCAGGCAGACGCGCTCTGCAAATGTCTTTGCACTAGTGTGACTATAGCAAAGTCCAATAGCCACGTATAGGATGCCACTAGGTACACTGAGTGTTTGCTAGTATAATGGTTTAGTTATCATGAGTTGGAGTGTGCAATGCAGGCAGAGGTGCTGCAAATGTCTTTGCACTAGTGGGACTATAGCAAAGTCCAATAGCCACGTATAGGATGCCACTAGGTACACTGAGTGTTTGCTAGTATAATGGCTTAGTTATCATGAGTTGGAGTGTGCAATGCAGGCGCAGGTGCTGCAAATGTCTTTGCACTAGTGTGACTATAGCAAAGTCCAATAGCCACGTATAGGATGCCACTAGGTACACTGAGTATTTGCTAGTATAATGGCTTAGTTATGATGAGTTGGAGTGTGCAATGCAGGCAGACGCGCTCTGCAAATGTCTTTGCACTAGTGTGACTATAGCAAAGTCCAATAGCCACGTATAGGATGCCACTAGGTACACTGAGTGTTTGCTAGTATAATGGCTTAGTTATAATGAGTTGGAGTGTGCAATGCAGGCAGACGCGCTCTGCAAATGTCTTTGCACTAGTGTGACTATAGCAAAGTCCAATAGCCACGTATAGGATGCCACTAGGTACACTGAGTGTTTGCTAGTATAATGGCTTAGTTATAATGAGTTGGAGTGTGCAATGCAGGCAGACGCGCTCTGCAAATGTCTTTGCACTAGTGTGACTATAGCAAAGTCCAATAGCCACGTATAGGATGCCACTAGGTACACTGAGTGTTTGCTAGTATAATGGCTTAGTTATAATGAGTTGGAGTGTGCAATGCAGGCAGAGGTGCTGCAAATGTCTTTGCACTAGTGGGACTATAGCAAAGTCCAATAGCCACGTATAGGATGCCACTAGGTACACTGAGTGTTTGCTAGTATAATGGCTTAGTTATCATGAGTTGGAGTGTGCAATGCAGGCAGACGCGCTCTGCAAATGTCTTTGCACTAGTGTGACTATAGCAAAGTCCAATAGCCACGTATAGGATGCCACTAGGTACACTGAGTGTTTGCTAGTATAATGGCTTAGTTATAATGAGTTGGAGTGTGCAATGCAGGCAGACGCGCTCTGCAAATGTCTTTGCACTAGTGTGACTATAGCAAAGTCCAATAGCCACGTATAGGATGCCACTAGGTACACTGAGTGTTTGCTAGTATAATGGCTTAGTTATAATGAGTTGGAGTGTGCAATGGAGGCAGAGGTGCTGCAAATGTCTTTGCACTAGTGTGACTATAGCAAAGTCCAATAGCCACGTATAGGATGCCACTAGGTACACTGAGTGTTTGCTAGTATAATGGCTTAGTTATAATGAGTTGGAGTGTGCAATCCAGGCAGACGCGCTCTGCAAATGTCTTTGCACTAGTGGGACTATAGCAAATTCCAATAGCCACGTATAGGATGCCACTAGGTACACTGAGTGTTTGCTAGTATAATGGCTTAGTTATAATGAGTTGGAGTGTGCAATGCAGGCAGACGCGCTCTGCAAATGTCTTTGCACTAGTGTGACTATAGCAAAGTCCAATAGCCACGTATAGGATGCCACTAGGTACACTGAGTGTTTGCTAGTATAATGGCTTAGTTATAATGAGTTGGAGTGTGCAATGCAGGCAGACGCGCTCTGCAAATGTCTTTGCACTAGTGTGACTATAGCAAAGTCCAATAGCCACGTATAGGATGCCACTAGGTACACTGAGTGTTTGCTAGTATAATGGCTTAGTTATAATGAGTTGGAGTGTGCAATGCAGGCAGACGCGCTCTGCAAATGTCTTTGCACTAGTGTGACTATAGCAAAGTCCAATAGCCACGTATAGGATGCCACTAGGTACACTGAGTGTTTGCTAGTATAATGGCTTAGTTATAATGAGTTGGAGTGTGCAATGCAGGCAGACGCGCTCTGCAAATGTCTTTGCACTAGTGTGACTATAGCAAAGTCCAATAGCCACGTATAGGATGCCACTAGGTACACTGAGTGTTTGCTAGTATAATGGCTTAGTTATAATGAGTTGGAGTGTGCAATGCAGGCAGAGGTGCTGCAAATGTCTTTGCACTAGTGGGACTATAGCAAAGTCCAATAGCCACGTATAGGATGCCACTAGGTACACTGAGTGTTTGCTAGTATAATGGCTTAGTTATAATGAGTTGGAGTGTGCAATGCAGGCAGAGGTGCTGCAAATGTCTTTGCACTAGTGTGACTATAGCAAAGTCCAATAGCCACGTATAGGATGCCACTAGGTACACTGAGTGTTTGCTAGTATAATGGCTTAGTTATAATGAGTTGGAGTGTGCAATGCAGGCAGAGGTGCTGCAAATGTCTTTGCACTAGTGTGACTATAGCAAAGTCCAATAGCCACGTATAGGATGCCACTAGGTACACTGAGTGTTTGCTAGTATAATGGCTTAGTTATAATGAGTTGGAGTGTGCAATGCAGGCAGACGCGCTCTGCAAATGTCTTTGCACTAGTGTGACTATAGCAAAGTCCAATAGCCACGTATAGGATGCCACTAGGTACACTGAGTGTTTGCTAGTATAATGGCTTAGTTATAATGAGTTGGAGTGTGCAATGCAGGCAGAGGTGCTGCAAATGTCTTTGCACTAGTGTGACTATAGCAAAGTCCAATAGCCACGTATAGGATGCCACTAGGTACACTGAGTGTTTGCTAGTATAATGGCTTAGTTATAATGAGTTGGATTGTGCAATGCAGGCAGAGGTGCTGCAAATGTCTTTGCACTAGTGTGACTATAGCAAAGTCCAATAGCCACGTATAGGATGCCACTAGGTACACTGAGTGTTTGCTAGTATAATGGCTTAGTTATAATGAGTTGGAGTGTGCAATGCAGGCAGAGGTGCTGCAAATGTCTTTGCACTAGTGGGACTATAGCAAAGTCCAATAGCCACGTATAGGATGCCACTAGGTACACTGAGTGTTTGCTAGTATAATGGCTTAGTTATCATGAGTTGGAGTGTGCAATGCAGGCAGACGCGCTCTGCAAATATCTTTGCACTAGTGTGACTATAGCAAAGTCCAATAGCCACGTATAGGATGCCACTAGGTACACTGAGTGTTTGCTAGTATAATGGCTTAGTTATAATGAGTTGGAGTGTGCAATGCAGGCAGACGCGCTCTGCAAATGTCTTTGCACTAGTGTGACTATAGCAAAGTCCAATAGCCACGTATAGGATGCCACTAGGTACACTGAGTGTTTGCTAGTATAATGGCTTAGTTATAATGAGTTGGAGTGTGCAATGCAGGCAGACGCGCTCTGCAAATGTCTTTACACTAGTGTGACTATAGCAAAGTCCAATAGCCACGTATAGGATGCCACTAGGTACACTGAGTGTTTGCTAGTATAATGGCTTAGTTATAATGAGTTGGAGTGTGCAATGCAGGCAGACGCGCTCTGCAAATGTCTTTGCACTAGTGGGACTATAGCAAAGTCCAATAGCCACGTATAGGATGCCACTAGGTACACTGAGTGTTTGCTAGTATAATGGCTTAGTTATAATGAGTTGGAGTGTGCAATGCAGGCAGACGCGCTCTGCAAATGTCTTTGCACTAGTGTGACTATAGCAAAGTCCAATAGCCACGTATAGGATGCCACTAGGTACACTGAGTGTTTGCTAGTATAATGGCTTAGTTATAATGAGTTGGAGTGTGCAATGCAGGCAGACGCGCTCTGCAAATGTCTTTGCACTAGTGTGACTATAGCAAAGTCCAATAGCCACGTATAGGATGCCACTAGGTACACTGAGTGTTTGCTAGTATAATGGCTTAGTTATAATGAGTTGGAGTGTGCAATGCAGGCAGACGCGCTCTGCAAATGTCTTTGCAATAGTGTGACTATAGCAAAGTCCAATCGCCACGTATAGGATGCCACTAGGTACACTGAGTGTTTGCTAGTATAATGGCTTAGTTATAATGAGTTGGAGTGTGCAATGCAGGCAGACGCGCTCTGCAAATGTCTTTGCACTAGTGTGACTATAGCAAAGTCCAATAGCCACGTATAGGATGCCACTAGGTACACTGAGTGTTTGCTAGTATAATGGCTTAGTTATAATGAGTTGGAGTGTGCAATGCAGGCAGAGGTGCTGCAAATGTCTTTGCACTAGTGTGACTATAGCAAAGTCCAATAGCCACGTATAGGATGCCACTAGGTACACTGAGTGTTTGCTAGTATAATGGCTTAGTTATAATGAGTTGGAGTGTGCAATGCAGGCAGAGGTGCTGCAAATGTCTTTGCACTAGTGGGACTATAGCAAAGTCCAATAGCCACGTATAGGATGCCACTAGGTACACTGAGTGTTTGCTAGTATAATGGCTTAGTTATCATGAGTTGGAGTGTGCAATGCAGGCAGACGCGCTCTGCAAATGTCTTTGCACTAGTGTGACTATAGCAAAGTCCAATAGCCACGTATAGGATGCCACTAGGTACACTGAGTGTTTGCTAGTATAATGGCTTAGTTATAATGAGTTGGAGTGTGCAATGCAGGCAGACGCGCTCTGCAAATGTCTTTGCACTAGTGTGACTATAGCAAAGTCCAATAGCCACGTATAGGATGCCACTAGGTACACTGAGTGTTTGCTAGTATAATGGCTTAGTTATAATGAGTTGGAGTGTGCAATGCAGGCAGAGGTGCTGCAAATGTCTTTGCACTAGTGTGACTATAGCAAAGTCCAATAGCCACGTATAGGATGCCACTAGGTACACTGAGTGTTTGCTAGTATAATGGCTTAGTTATAATGAGTTGGAGTGTGCAATGCAGGCAGACGCGCTCTGCAAATGTCTTTGCACTAGTGGGACTATAGCAAAGTCCAATAGCCACGTATAGGATGCCACTAGGTACACTGAGTGTTTGCTAGTATAATGGCTTAGTTATAATGAGTTGGAGTGTGCAATGCAGGCAGACGCGCTATGCAAATGTCTTTGCACTAGTGTGACTATAGCAAAGTCCAATAGCCACGTATAGGATGCCACTAGGTACACTGAGTGTTTGCTAGTATAATGGCTTAGTTATAATGAGTTGGAGTGTGCAATGCAGGCAGACGCGCTCTGCAAATGTCTTTGCAATAGTGTGACTATAGCAAAGTCCAATCGCCACGTATAGGATGCCACTAGGTACACTGAGTGTTTGCTAGTATAATGGCTTAGTTATAATGAGTTGGAGTGTGCAATGCAGGCAGACGCGCTCTGCAAATGTCTTTGCACTAGTGTGACTATAGCAAAGTCCAATAGCCACGTATAGGATGCCACTAGGTACACTGAGTGTTTGCTAGTATAATGGCTTAGTTATAATGAGTTGGAGTGTGCAATGCAGGCAGAGGTGCTGCAAATGTCTTTGCACTAGTGTGACTATAGCAAAGTCCAATAGCCACGTATAGGATGCCACTAGGTACACTGAGTGTTTGCTAGTATAATGGCTTAGTTATAATGAGTTGGAGTGTGCAATGCAGGCAGACGCGCTCTGCAAATGTCTTTGCACTAGTGTGACTATAGCAAAGTCCAATAGCCACGTATAGGATGCCACTAGGTACACTGAGTGTTTGCTAGTATAATGGCTTAGTTATAATGAGTTGGAGTGTGCAATGCAGGCAGACGCGCTCTGCAAATGTCTTTGCAATAGTGTGACTATAGCAAAGTCCAATAGCCACGTATAGGATGCCACTAGGTACACTGAGTGGTTGCTAGTATAATGGCTTAGTTATAATGAGTTGGAGTGTGCAATGCAGGCAGACGCGCTCTGCAAATGTCTTTACACTAGTGTGACTATAGCAAAGTCCAATAGCCACGTATAGGATGCCACTAGGTACACTGAGTGTTTGCTAGTATAATGGCTTAGTTATAATGAGTTGGAGTGTGCAATGCAGGCAGACGCGCTCTGCAAATGTCTTTGCACTAGTGTGACTATAGCAAAGTCCAATAGCCACGTATAGGATGCCACTAGGTACACTGAGTGTTTGCTAGTATAATGGCTTAGTTATAATGAGTTGGAGTGTGCAATGCAGGCAGAGGTGCTGCAAATGTCTTTGCACTAGTGTGACTATAGCAAAGTCCAATAGCCACGTATAGGATGCCACTAGGTACACTGAGTGTTTGCTAGTATAATGGCTTAGTTATAATGAGTTGGAGTGTGCAATGCAGGCAGACGCGCTCTGCAAATGTCTTTGCACTAGTGTGACTATAGCAAAGTCCAATAGCCACGTATAGGATGCCACTAGGTACACTGAGTGTTTGCTAGTATAATGGCTTAGTTATAATGAGTTGGAGTGTGCAATGCAGGCAGACGCGCTCTGCAAATGTCTTTGCACTAGTGTGACTATAGCAAAGTCCAATAGCCACGTATAGGATGCCACTAGGTACACTGAGTGTTTGCTAGTATAATGGCTTAGTTATAATGAGTTGGAGTGTGCAATGCAGGCAGACGCGCTCTGCAAATGTCTTTGCAATAGTGTGACTATAGCAAAGTCCAATCGCCACGTATAGGATGCCACTAGGTACACTGAGTGTTTGCTAGTATAATGGCTTAGTTATAATGAGTTGGAGTGTGCAATGCAGGCAGACGCGCTCTGCAAATGTCTTTGCACTAGTGTGACTATAGCAAAGTCCAATAGCCACGTATAGGATGCCACTAGGTACACTGAGTGTTTGCTAGTATAGTGGCTTAGTTATAATGAGTTGGAGTGTGCAATGCAGGCAGAGGTGCTGCAAATGTCTTTGCACTAGTGTGACTATAGCAAAGTCCAATAGCCACGTATAGGATGCCACTAGGTACACTGAGTGTTTGCTAGTATAATGGCTTAGTTATAATGAGTTGGAGTGTGCAATGCAGGCAGACGCGCTCTGCAAATGTCTTTGCACTAGTGTGACTATAGCAAAGTCCAATAGCCACGTATAGGATGCCACTAGGTACACTGAGTGTTTGCTAGTATAATGGCTTAGTTATAATGAGTTGGAGTGTGCAATGCAGGCAGACGCGCTCTGCAAATGTCTTTGCAATAGTGTGACTATAGCAAAGTCCAATAGCCACGTATAGGATGCCACTAGGTACACTGAGTGTTTGCTAGTATAATGGCTTAGTTATAATGAGTTGGAGTGTGCAATGCAGGCAGACGCGCTCTGCAAATGTCTTTACACTAGTGTGACTATAGCAAAGTCCAATAGCCACGTATAGGATGCCACTAGGTACACTGAGTGTTTGCTAGTATAATGGCTTAGTTATAATGAGTTGGAGTGTGCAATGCAGGCAGAGGTGCTGCAAATGTCTTTGCACTAGTGGGACTATAGCAAAGTCCAATAGCCACGTATAGGATGCCACTAGGTACACTGAGTGTTTGCTAGTATAATGGCTTAGTTATAATGAGTTGGAGTGTGCAATGCAGGCAGAGGTGCTGCAAATGTCTTTGCACTAGTGGGACTATAGCAAAGTCCAATAGCCACGTATAGGATGCCACTAGGTACACTGAGTGTTTGCTAGTATAATGGCTTAGTTATAATGAGTTGGAGTGTGCAATGCAGGCAGACGCGCTCTGCAAATGTCTTTGCACTAGTGTGACTATAGCAAAGTCCAATAGCCACGTATAGGATGCCACTAGGTACACTGAGTGTTTGCTAGTATAATGGCTTAGTTATAATGAGTTGGAGTGTGCAATGCAGGCAGACGCGCTCTGCAAATGTCTTTGCACTAGTGTGACTATAGCAAAGTCCAATAGCCACGTATAGGATGCCACTAGGTACACTGAGTGTTTGCTAGTATAATGGCTTAGTTATAATGAGTTGGAGTGTGCAATGCAGGCAGACGCGCTCTGCAAATGTCTTTGCAATAGTGTGACTATAGCAAAGTCCAATCGCCACGTATAGGATGCCACTAGGTACACTGAGTGTTTGCTAGTATAATGGCTTAGTTATAATGAGTTGGAGTGTGCAATGCAGGCAGACGCGCTCTGCAAATGTCTTTGCACTAGTGTGACTATAGCAAAGTCCAATAGCCACGTATAGGATGCCACTAGGTACACTGAGTGTTTGCTAGTATAATGGCTTAGTTATAATGAGTTGGAGTGTGCAATGCAGGCAGAGGTGCTGCAAATGTCTTTGCACTAGTGTGACTATAGCAAAGTCCAATAGCCACGTATAGGATGCCACTAGGTACACTGAGTGTTTGCTAGTATAATGGCTTAGTTATAATGAGTTGGAGTGTGCAATGCAGGCAGACGCGCTCTGCAAATGTCTTTGCACTAGTGTGACTATAGCAAAGTCCAATAGCCACGTATAGGATGCCACTAGGTACACTGAGTGTTTGCTAGTATAATGGCTTAGTTATAATGAGTTGGAGTGTGCAATGCAGGCAGAGGTGCTGCAAATGTCTTTGCACTAGTGTGACTATAGCAAAGTCCAATAGCCACGTATAGGATGCCACTAGGTACACTGAGTGTTTGCTAGTATAATGGCTTAGTTATAATGAGTTGGAGTGTGCAATGCAGGCAGAGGTGCTGCAAATGTCTTTGCACTAGTGGGACTATAGCAAAGTCCAATAGCCACGTATAGGATGCCACTAGGTACACTGAGTGTTTGCTAGTATAATGGCTTAGTTATCATGAGTTGGAGTGTGCAATGCAGGCAGACGCGCTCTGCAAATGTCTTTGCACTAGTGTGACTATAGCAAAGTCCAATAGCCACGTATAGGATGCCACTAGTTACACTGAGTGTTTGCTAGTATAATGGCTTAGTTATAATGAGTTGGAGTGTGCAATGCAGGCAGAGGTGCTGCAAATGTCTTTGCACTAGTGTGACTATAGCAAAGTCCAATAGCCACTGTGAGACTGTGACCGGGGTTATCTATGACGGCCGGTATGTCTCGCCCCGGTTGTGCTCACTCCATGATAATCCACTATAGGGTTAATGCTGTTTCCCTACAGGCTGAAGGGAGGGTTAAATAGATTCAGGAACAAGGGCAGGTGTGCCGGGGGTGAGGGAGTGATCACATCTCCCTGAGTTCTCTGCCGGAAAGGCACATATGTACTATTGTGGACTTTTTCTTTGGAATAAACCGTGTGCTGTGAACCTTGGTGCCTGGATCCCGTGTCTTCTGCAGCGCAGCCGACGACGCTACCTCACATATGGTGGAGAATGCGGGCATGACAGCCGGTGAGGTGTAGCATCCATCCCTGGTGACCCAGCTGCGCATGTCCTGGATTCGAGCAGCTATACTACAGCCCAAACCCGGCGACGCCATGGAGGACATAATAAAGCATTTGGCTCAGGCTAATGCACAGCAGCAACAGGCTAATGCACAGCAGCAACAGGCTAATGCACAGCAGCAACAAGCTAATGCACAGCAGCAACAGACCAATGCACACCTGCTCCAATCCTTGCAAGTGCAGGAAAAAAAATTCCAAGAACAGATGGATCAGGCCAATGCACGTCAGCAGCAAGCCTTGCAATTGCAGGAAAAAAGGCACCAAGAACAGATGGTTCTCCTGGCCAAGTCGATCCGTGCCGGACCGGCAGCAACAACCCAGGGACCGGGTGACGACGGCAGCGTCCGGAAAGCGGTGAGACAAGCGTTGCAAAAGATGACCCCGGGTGATGATGTGGAAGCGTTCCTGGCGGTGTTTGAACGGGTGGCCGAGCGGGAAAAGCTGCCGACCCCGCAGTGGGCTGAGGTACTGTCCCCCTATCTGACGGGGGAACCCCAAAAAGCATACCTGGACCTCTGTACCGAGGACGCCATTGACTATGTGACCCTGAAAGCCGAAATACTGGCTCGGTTGGGGGTGAATACCTATGTACGGGCTCAGCGGGTAAATCAGTGGTTCTTTGAGGAAGCCAAACCCGTACGCTCCCAGGCCTATGACTTGTTACATCTTGTAAAAAAGTGGTTGCAGCCTGACACTCTGAGCCCGGCGCAAATGGTGGAAAGGGTAGTAGTGGATCGTTTTGTGCGCACTTTACCCGTCACCGTTCAACGGTGGGTCGGACAGGGTGACCCGAGTACCCTGGACCAATTAGTGTCCCTGGTAGAGCGGCATGTGGCTACGCAGGACTTGATACGGGACACTGAGACTTTACGTACTGCCCGTCGGTCCGGCCCCTCCAAGCCTAGGGCCAAGGACCCACCGCTGACACCGGTGCGGGAGTCCGCTACCGTCCCGTCTGAAGCCGCACCCTCCGTCCCTGAGGTCCGGAAAACTATGTACCCTAAACGACAACTCGTCAAGGGGGTGTCCTTCCCTATTAGATGTTGGCGGTGCCAGCGGGTGGGACATATGGAAGCCCAGTGTCCACTCACCACGGAGCCCATGGATTGTGGGGTTACCCGGCGGGGTTCAATGTATGCTCAGGTGGTGTGTACCGCTGACCTGGTCTACCCAGAGACTGAGCCCCACTTGTGCCAAATTCAGGTGAATGGATGTCCGGTTACAGGCTTGTTGGATTCCGGAAGCTTAGTGACCCTTGTGCGATCAACCCTAAGGGCTAAAGTAAAGGCCACAGGACGTACCGTGGGGGTGGTTTGCATACATGGGGACCGCCGAGACTATCCCACGGGGATAGTCACCATCACAGCACCTTGCGGTCAGGTGCAACATGAGGTGGGACTTATTAATACTCTTCCCTATGATGTGATCCTAGGAAGGGATCTGCCCTATTTTTGGACTTTATGGAAGGGACCTCCTAAGTCCCCTCAGATATTGGTCAGTCCGGGACCTGAGCCCTACAATCCTGAATCCGGGACGCCTGCCGTAGGGGTCCCCATGATAGGGACAGGATGTGAACCTGATAGGTCGCCCCTAGAGGTATTGGCAGGAGAGGCTGAGACGGTCGAGCCCATCCCGGAGTTGGAGGCGTCCCCGGATACGTTTGGGACAGCCCAACTCCAGGACCCTACATTAATACATGCCCGGAGTCGTGTGACAGTAGTTGACGGGGTGGCACAGCTGCCTGGTGCCCAGGTAAGATACCCCCATTTCGCTCTTAAGCAGGATTTACTCTACCGGGTAGATGAAATACGGGGCGTAGGGGTAGAGCAGTTGGTGGTGCCCCAGCCGTATCGCCGGCGGGTCCTCGACTTGGCTCATAAACACCTGATGAGTGGTCACCTAGGGGTCAAGAAAACGCAGGAGCGAATATTGCAAAGGTTCTATTGGCCCGGGGTCTTTGGGGAGGTAAAACGGTTCTGCGAAACCTGCCCGGAGTGTCAGCTTACCGCACCCCTGACCCACTTTCGCAGTCCGTTGGTACCGTTACCCATTATAGAAGTCCCTTTTGAACGGATAGGGATGGATCTGGTGGGGCCCCTCGTAAAGTCTGCTCGAGGGCACCAGCATATCCTAGTGATCGTTGACTATGCCACCCGGTATCCCGAGGCGATACCTCTCAGACATACTGCAGCCAAGCTTATAGCTCGGGAGTTGTTTGCTGTGTTCTGCCGGGTGGGGTTGCCCAAGGAGATCCTTACGGATCAGGGGACCCCATTCATGTCTAAAGTGACCAAAGAGCTATGCCGGCTACTCCAGATCAAGCAGTTGCGTACGTCTGTGTATCATCCTCAGACGGATGGTTTAGTGGAACGATTCAATAAAACCCTGAAAACCATGCTCAAAAGGGTGATTTCCAAAGACGGGAAAGACTGGGATATGATGCTTCCCTATTTGATGTTTGCCATACGAGAGGTGCCACAGGCATCCACGGGGTTTTCGCCTTTTGAATTGTTATACGGGCGACATCCCCGGGGATTGTTGGACCTGGCAAAAGAAACCTGGGAGCAGGAGCCCACCCCCCATAAAAGTGTGATTGAACACATTTTGGGTATGCAGAACCGCATAAGCGCGGTCATGCCAATTGTGAAGGAGCATTTACAGGAGGCTCAGGCCGCGCAAAGCGGCCGCTACAATAGACAAGCCACCGTGCGGACCTTTAAACCCGGGGATCGGGTGTTGGTATTAATCCCCACGGCGGAGAGTAAATTCCTGGCTCAGTGGCAAGGCCCCTACGAGATAAAGGAAAGAGTAGGGGTGGTTAACTATAAAGTATTGCAGCCCGGTAGGCGGAAACCTGAACAAATATACCATGTCAACCTATTAAAACCTTGGCAGGAACGGGAAAGCCTGATGGCTGTTTTTTCCCCACCTCCCTCCTCTTCGGGTCGTTCACATCCGGCTCCAGCGACCTCCGGAGAGGACGAACCGGAAGTAAGGATTGGAGAAGCCCTCACCAAGACACAGAGGCGAGAGGCCAGACGGTTGGTTCAGCAGAACCCCGATGTCTTCTCCGAGCTGCCCGGTAGGACCAGTCTGATACGACATGACATTGTCACCGAGCCTCACCTGAAGGTACGCCTGAAGTCATACCGAGTACCGGAGGCTCGACGACAAGCCATATCGGAGGAAGTAAAGACAATGTTACGCCTGGGGGTCATCGAAAAATCCCGGAGTGAATGGGCTAGTCCGATTGTCCTAATACCAAAACCCGATGGCTCCTTAAGGTTCTGCAATGACTTTAGGAGATTGAACGAAATATCCAAGTTTGATCTCTACCCCATGCCCCGGGTGGATGAGCTGATTGATAGGCTGGGACAGGCGCGATATTTTACCACGCTCGACCTGACCAAGGGGTACTGGCAGGTGCCACTAACGGAGTCCGCCAAGGAGAAAACCGCTTTTGTTACGCCGGAGGGTCTCTTCCACTATGTTGTCTTGCCTTTTGGGTTACATGGCGCTCCGGCCACGTTCCAGAGGTTGATGGACTTAGTGCTCGAACCCCACCAGGCGTATGCATCAGCGTACCTTGATGACATCATTATTTACAGCTCCGATTGGCAGACCCACTTGGAACAGGTACAAGCGGTGGTGGACGCGCTTCGAACAGCCGGATTGACAGCCAATCCCAAGAAATGTGCGTTGGGACTCACGGAAGCCCGCTACTTGGGCTACGTAATAGGCCAAGGAGTGATTAAGCCCCAAATTAACAAAGTTAAAGCGATCCAGAAGTGGCCTAGACCCCTGACCACGAAGCAGGTTAGGGCCTTCCTGGGTATCGTGGGGTACTACAGGAGGTTTGTAAAAGATTTTGCGGGACTATCAGCCCCCTTGACGGACCTTCTCAAAGGCAAGAAGTCCGTCATGGTGTGCTGGACTCCGCAGGCCGAGGACTCCTTCCGGGCCCTGAAGGGGGTCCTGTGCGGACAGCCCGTTCTTGTAAACCCTGATTTCCGGAAAGAGTTCATAGTACAGACTGACGCCTCGGAGGTCGGCCTGGGGCAGTGCTGTCTCAGGTGGTTCAGGGGGTGGAACACCCCGTCACTTTCTTAAGTAGGAAGCTCACCCCTCCCGAGCGGAATTATAGCGTAGTGGAGAAGGAGTGCCTGGCGATCAAGTGGGCCTTGGAGTCCCTACGCTATTACCTGCTGGGACGTCAGTTTCGCTTGGTGACGGATCACTCTCCACTGGTCTGGATGAGGTCCGCCAAGGAACGGAATGCCCGGGTTACCCGGTGGTTCCTTTCTCTGCAGAACTTCCGGTTTACGGTCGAACACCGGGCCGGTAGGTTGCAGGGCAACGCCGATGCCTTGTCCCGCGGCCCGTGTTTGATGGCAGGAGTTCAACCCCGCACGCTTGAACTGAGGGGGGGGGTATGTGAGACTGTGACCGGGGTTATCTATGACGGCCGGTATGTCTCGCCCCGGTTGTGCTCACTCCATGATAATCCACTATAGGGTTAATGCTGTTTCCCTACAGGCTGAAGGGAGGGTTAAATAGATTCAGGAACAAGGGCAGGTGTGCCGGGGGTGAGGGAGTGATCACATCTCCCTGAGTTCTCTGCCGGAAAGGCACATATGTACTATTGTGGACTTTTTCTTTGGAATAAACCGTGTGCTGTGAACCTTGGTGCCTGGATCCCGTGTCTTCTGCAGCGCAGCCGACGACGCTACCTCACACCACGTATAGGATGCCACTAGGTACACTGAGTGTTTGCTAGTATAATGGCTTAGTTATAATGAGTTGGAGTGTGCAATGCAGGCAGACGCGCTCTGCAAATGTCTTTGCACTAGTGGGACTATAGCAAAGTCCAATAGCCACGTATAGGATGCCACTAGGTACACTGAGTGTTTGCTAGTATAATGGCTTAGTTATAATGAGTTGGAGTGTGCAATGCAGGCAGACGCGCTCTGCAAATGTCTTTGCACTAGTGTGACTATAGCAAAGTCCAATAGCCACGTATAGGATGCCACTAGGTACACTGAGTGTTTGCTAGTATAATGGCTTAGTTATAATGAGTTGGAGTGTGCAATGCAGGCAGACGCGCTCTGCAAATGTCTTTGCACTAGTGTGACTATAGCAAAGTCCAATAGCCACGTATAGGATGCCACTAGGTACACTGAGTGTTTGCTAGTATAATGGCTTAGTTATAATGAGTTGGAGTGTGCAATGCAGGCAGACGCGCTCTGCAAATGTCTTTGCAATAGTGTGACTATAGCAAAGTCCAATCGCCACGTATAGGATGCCACTAGGTACACTGAGTGTTTGCTAGTATAATGGCTTAGTTATAATGAGTTGGAGTGTGCAATGCAGGCAGACGCGCTCTGCAAATGTCTTTGCACTAGTGTGACTATAGCAAAGTCCAATAGCCACGTATAGGATGCCACTAGGTACACTGAGTGTTTGCTAGTATAATGGCTTAGTTATAATGAGTTGGAGTGTGCAATGCAGGCAGAGGTGCTGCAAATGTCTTTGCACTAGTGTGACTATAGCAAAGTCCAATAGCCACGTATAGGATGCCACTAGGTACACTGAGTGTTTGCTAGTATAATGGCTTAGTTATAATGAGTTGGAGTGTGCAATGCAGGCAGACGCGCTCTGCAAATGTCTTTGCACTAGTGTGACTATAGCAAAGTCCAATAGCCACGTATAGGATGCCACTAGGTACACTGAGTGTTTGCTAGTATAATGGCTTAGTTATAATGAGTTGGAGTGTGCAATGCAGGCAGACGCGCTCTGCAAATGTCTTTGCAATAGTGTGACTATAGCAAAGTCCAATAGCCACGTATAGGATGCCACTAGGTACACTGAGTGTTTGCTAGTATAATGGCTTAGTTATAATGAGTTGGAGTGTGCAATGCAGGCAGACGCGCTCTGCAAATGTCTTTACACTAGTGTGACTATAGCAAAGTCCAATAGCCACGTATAGGATGCCACTAGGTACACTGAGTGTTTGCTAGTATAATGGCTTAGTTATAATGAGTTGGAGTGTGCAATGCAGGCAGAGGTGCTGCAAATGTCTTTGCACTAGTGGGACTATAGCAAAGTCCAATAGCCACGTATAGGATGCCACTAGGTACACTGAGTGTTTGCTAGTATAATGGCTTAGTTATAATGAGTTGGAGTGTGCAATGCAGGCAGAGGTGCTGCAAATGTCTTTGCACTAGTGGGACTATAGCAAAGTCCAATAGCCACGTATAGGATGCCACTAGGTACACTGAGTGTTTGCTAGTATAATGGCTTAGTTATAATGAGTTGGAGTGTGCAATGCAGGCAGACGCGCTCTGCAAATGTCTTTGCACTAGTGTGACTATAGCAAAGTCCAATAGCCACGTATAGGATGCCACTAGGTACACTGAGTGTTTGCTAGTATAATGGCTTAGTTATAATGAGTTGGAGTGTGCAATGCAGGCAGACGCGCTCTGCAAATGTCTTTGCACTAGTGTGACTATAGCAAAGTCCAATAGCCACGTATAGGATGCCACTAGGTACACTGAGTGTTTGCTAGTATAATGGCTTAGTTATAATGAGTTGGAGTGTGCAATGCAGGCAGACGCGCTCTGCAAATGTCTTTGCACTAGTGTGACTATAGCAAAGTCCAATAGCCACGTATAGGATGCCACTAGGTACACTGAGTGTTTGCTAGTATAATGGCTTAGTTATAATGAGTTGGAGTGTGCAATGCAGGCAGAGGTGCTGCAAATGTCTTTGCACTAGTGTGACTATAGCAAAGTCCAATAGCCACGTATAGGATGCCACTAGGTACACTGAGTGTTTGCTAGTATAATGGCTTAGTTATCATGAGTTGGAGTGTGCAATGCAGGCAGACGCGGTCTGCAAATGTCTTTGCACTAGTGTGACTATAGCAAAGTCCAATAGCCACGTATAGGATGCCACTAGGTACACTGAGTGTTTGCTAGTATAATGGCTTAGTTATAATGAGTTGGAGTGTGCAATGCAGGCAGACGCGCTCTGCAAATGTCTTTGCACTAGTGGGACTATAGCAAAGTCCAATAGCCACGTATAGGATGCCACTAGGTACACTGAGTGTTTGCTAGTATAATGGCTTAGTTATAATGAGTTGGAGTGTGCAATGCAGGCAGACGCGCTCTTCAAATGTCTTTGCACTAGTGTGACTATAGCAAAGTCCAATAGCCACGTATAGGATGCCACTAGGTACACTGAGTGTTTGCTAGTATAATGGCTTAGTTATAATGAGTTGGAGTGTGTAATGCAGGCAGAGGTGCTGCAAATGTCTTTGCACTAGTGGGATTATAGCAAAGTCCAATAGCCACGTATAGGATGCCACTAGGTACACTGAGTGTTTGCTAGTATAATGGCTTAGTTATCATGAGTTGGAGTGTGCAATGCAGGCAGAGGTGCTGCAAATGTCTTTGCACTAGTGTGACTATAGCAAAGTCCAATAGCCACGTTTAGGATGCCACTAGGTACACTGAGTGTTTGCTAGTATAATGGCTTAGTTATCATGAGTTGGAGTGTGCAATGCAGGTAGAGGTGCTGCAAATGTCTTTGCACTAGTGTGACTATAGCAAAGTCCAATAGCCACGTTTAGGATGCCACTAGGTACACTGAGTGTTTGCTAGTATAATGGCTTAGTTATAATGAGTTGGAGTGTGCAATGCAGGCAGACGCGCTCTGCAAATGTCTTTGCACTAGTGTGACTATAGCAAAGTCCAATAGCCACGTATAGGATGCCACTACGTACACTGAGTGTTTGCTAGTATAATGGCTTAGTTATAATGAGTTGGAGTGTGCAATGCAGGCAGACGCGCTCTGCAAATGTCTTTGCACTAGTGTGACTATAGCAAAGTCCAATAGCCACGTATAGGATGCCACTAGGTACACTGAGTGTTTGCTAGTATAATGGCTTAGTTATAATGATTTGGAGTGTGCAATGCAGGCAGACGCGCTCTGCAAATGTCTTTGCACTAGTGGGACTATAGCAAAGTCCAATAGCCACGTATAGGATGCCACTAGGTACACTGAGTGTTTGCTAGTATAATGGCTTAATTATAATGAGTTGGAGTGTGCAATGCAGGCAGACGCGCTCTGCAAATGTCTTTGCACTAGTGTGACTATAGCAAAGTCCAATAGCCACGTATAGGATGCCACTAGGTACACTGAGTGTTTGCTAGTATAATGGCTTAGTTATAATGAGTTGGAGTGTGCAATGCAGGCAGACGTGCTGCAAATGTCTTTGCACTAGTGGGATTATAGCAAAGTCCAATAGCCACGTATAAGATGCCACTAGGTACACTGAGTGTTTGCTAGTATAATGGCTTAGTTATAATGAGTTGGAGTGTGCAGAGGACAAGAGGGTACAGTGCCAGGATTGTGGGGCTCTGGGTAGAGGAATGGAAGCCTGCCTTTCTATCCCTCCTAATAGGGAAATGCAGGGAGGAAATCCCTGACCTTGGCTACACAGACGCTGTCTCTGTTTTCAGGACCTGTCACCTTAACTCTGACCCTGCCGGTTTGAGCCCTTAAAAGGACTGCTAGAAAGTGCTATCCCTATGCTGTCCAGCGCTGTGTATGGAGCGCATACAGCTGTATCAGCGATAGGACTCAAGACGGAGCTGCGACAGTGATGTCTGACACCAAAGACGCAGAAGAGATAATGGCGTCCTGGAGGAAAATGTCCGTTTTTATAATGCGGGGACATGTGACATGGACATCCTATCACACATGCCGTTGCTTCTCTGGCTAAAAGTCCACTTAGCTGTGTGTGTGTCTGGGATTGGCTGACATGCTGGCCCGCCCCACAAGACGCGCGCGCTTAGGGAAGGAAGACAAGAAAAAAAAAAAAATGGCGATCGCCATTATAGAAACAGCAGTGATCTGAAGGCGCTGTTCCCGCACACTATACACTGAAATGTCATAATAGTGTGATTCACAGAGTGACTTACACTATTACAGCAGAAACCAAGCTAGGATTTAGCTGTTTTTTTGCTGCTAGAACCGTTCTCGAACGTTTCTAGAACTATCGAGCTTTTGCAAAAAAGCTCGAGTTCTAGTTCGATCTAGAACATGCCCCAAAATCACTCGAGCCTAGAACTGGAGAACCACGAACCACGAACCGCGCTCAACTCTAGTTCTGACATTGTAACAAAAAGAATTCTGGTAGAAACATTACAATAGACAATTACTTTATTTTAATTTTAATTACTAAATTTAATTTTATAACAACCTATAATAGGGGACATAAGATGATACGAATGATTCTGAAAAAATTTTGGTATATTCTGAAACGGGATCTGATTTTGGGAAAATATCTGTCGGAGGAACCAAATATAACATTTAGGAGGGGGAAAACAATAAAACGCCTCATAGCCCCAAGTAGGTTAAGAGAAAATAAAAAAAGATCTGCAAAGAAAGAAAAGAATAAAGATCTTGTGAGTGGAGTTTTCAGATGTAATTGTAGGAAATGCCATACGTGTGGAATTATAAACCAGGGAGCAAAACAGATTATAACTAAAAGTACAGGCGAATTAATTAAAATAAAACAAAATTTGAGTTGCGATAGCGATTATATTGTTTATGTTATCGATTGTAGCTGTGGGCTACAGTATGTGGGACACACGACACAGAATCTATGTGCTCATATGAACGGACACAAAAATAAAGCAAAAAATGGGTTTTTAAAACAGTTTATCGAGACATATATTACTCAAGCATGATAAGCATTTTAATTTATTCGTGACACCTCTAGAACAGATACCTGTGGAAACTATCAATAGAAACTCATTGCTTAATCGCAAAGAGATATATTGGATGTACCGTCTTCAAAGATTGCATCCCAATGGCCTTAATGATATTGTGGAAAGAATATAGTATATATCCCTGTCTAAATATGTATATGTGAAGCCCCGCTAGTATGTGTCGGTGCAGTACCTTCAGGGACTCCACGTGGATGGAACAGTCTGGTCACAGGTAGGGAACCTTCTTTTAGGATTGTCGTGACGCCACTCTCAGTATTGCGGTCAGCGGGGACCGCCACTGCAGATTAAGGGATGCCTGGGGCTGATGGTGGGTGCAGTCAGTATATTAGCCCCCTGAGAGTGAGGCAAGCCCCAGGCCCCGGTGTATGTGTGTGGGACCACAGGTCGCAGAATGACTCAAACACAGTCCAAGAAGTCTTTCAACGTGTTTACTCACTGTTTGGAGGTCACGGTGAGATGCCCGGGCGACACTGTGATAACCAGGTGGAACCAGGAATTCCAGGAGGCCGTTCTGAGGGTAGCTGTCCACTCGCCTTCCTTGCACTCTTTCTGTTTTAGGAGGATCCTTTGCTTGAAGCGTGGTAGGACCCCTCCAGGGAAGCTGTTACCACCCTGCTCCCCTCTCTCTGGCTCGTCTGCCGGCAGCGTGGCCTTGGTGGGATGGCTTCTGGCCCTGTCCCCTTATGGGCCCGGAGATTGCTGCTTGGCTCAAGCGCTGTGTAGTTGTGGTGAGGGCATGAAGTACCCCCACCTGTAGGTTAAGCAGCTCTGGATGATCTGCTGCCTGTACTGGGGATCTAGTTCCCCTTGTGTGCTCGGATACCGGGATCTCCGTACTCAGCCACCCTTCTCTCTCTGGATGGTTTTCAGGCCGACCCACGGTACTCCTTTCTCCCCCGCTTTCAGCTACTGCACTCCTCAGGACCTGTCTCACACTCTAGAGCTCCTCTGCCCTGCTTCCTCACACTTCAACTTCTTCCTCCAGACTCCCCTCTTCCTCTCTCTCTCTGCCCTGCTTCCTAGCAACCAGCCCCTGAACACACCCCCAGCTGGGAATTGAAAGTTAACTCCTTCTGGCTACTCAAGGGTCCCCTCTGGTAATGTGGGAGGCCTGGTCACTATATGTTTGTGTGTGCACCTCATCCTGGCCTTTGGAGATTACCTGGAAGCATTGCTCCCGCATGGGTGCAATACTCTGTGGTGCCTGACCAGGTCAGGGGCGCCACATATATATAATAAAAAGAAAAAAATTCTTAGTACCACCTTTTATTTGAGAACTCTTAAGCCCGCTACACACGCTTCAATATATCTCTCAATCCATCGTTGGGGTCAAGTTGTAAGTGACGCACATCCGGCATCGTTTGTGAGGTATCTGCGTGTGACATCTACGTGCGATCAGGATTGAATGCAAAACCGTTGATAGCAAACACATTGTATCTTTGTCTAGAATTGAGCGTTTTGTTGACGAACCTAGTCAATTGTAACGTGTGACATCCCTCATACGATTTTGGTGTCTGATGCTATGTGCGCAGGTGTGCGCTCTGCACCGCAGCTTAAAAAAGGTCCGCTTCAGAGCGCAGCTGAAAAGCTGCATTCTGAAGCGCCTCACAATGTCTGTCATTCACTAATCTCTGTCAGTCGGTCACTATCTCTGTCCCTCACTCTCTGTCCATGTCAGTCTATCCCCCTCTCTCATATACTCACCGATCCCCGATCCCCAGCACTGCACGGCATTCACACTGCTCCGGCGGCTTTTACTATTTTGAAAAAGCCGGCCGCCCATTAAACAATCTCGTATTCCCTGCTATCCCCGCCCACCGGCGCCTATCATTGGTTACAGTGAGACACGCCCCCACGCTGAGTGACAGGTGTCACACTGCACCCAATCACAGCAGCCGGTGGGCGTGTCTATACTGTGTAGTGAAATAAATAATTAAATAATTAAAAAAAACGGCGTGCGGTCCCCCCCAAATTTAAAACCAGCCAGATAAAGCCATATGGCTGAAGGCTGGTATTCTCAGGATGGGGAGCTCCACGTTATGGGGAGCCCCCCAGCCTAACAATATCAGCCAACAGCTGCCCAGAATTGCCGCATACATTAGATGCGACAGTTCTGGGACTGTACCCGGCTCTTCCCGATTTGCCCTGGTGCGTTGGCAAATCGGGGTAATAAGGAGTTATTGGCAGCCCATAGCTGCCAATAAGTCCTAGATTAATCATGTCAGGCGTCTATGAGACACCTTCCATGATTAATCTGTAAATTACAGTAAATAAACACACACACACACACCTGAACAATCCTTTATTAGAAATAAAAAACACAAACATATACCCTGGTTAACCACTTTAATCAGCCCAAAAAAGCCCTCCATGTCCGGCGGAATCCAGGATGCTCCAGCGTCACATCCAGCGCTGCTGCATGGAGGTGACCGGAGCTGCAGCAGACACCGCCGCTCCTGTCACCTCCACGCAGCTAATGAAGACAGCCGCGCGATCAGCTGAGCTGTCACTGAGGTTACCTGCGGCCACCGCTGCATCCAGTGACAGCTCAGCCGATCGCGCTACTCACAGCCGCTCCTCTCACCTCCACGCAGCAACTGAGGTGAGTAGCACGATCAGCTGAGCTGTCACTGAGGTTACCCGCGGCCACCGCTGCATCCACCGCTGGATCCAGTGACAGCGGGTAACCTCAGTGACAGCTCAGCCGATCGCACGGCTGTCTTCAGTTGCTGTGTGAAGCTGACAGGAGCGGCTGTGTATTCTGCAGCTCCGGTCACCTCCATGCAGCAGCGCTGGAAGCGACGCTGGAGCATCCTGGATTACGCCGTATATGGAGGGCTTTTTTGGGCTGATTAAAGTGGTTAACCAGGGTATATGTTTGTGTTTTTTATTTCTAATAAAGGATTTTTCAGGTGTGTGTGTGTTTATTTACTGTAATTTACAGATTAATCATGGAAGGAATCTCGTGGAGATGCCTGACATGATTAATCTAGGATTTAGTGGCAGCTATGGGCTGCCAATAACTCCTTATTACCCCGATTTGCCAACACACCAGGGCAAATCGGGAAGAGCCGGGTACAGTCCCAGAACTGTCGCATATAATGTATGCGGCAATTCTGGGCGGCTGTTGGCTGATATTGTTAGGCTGGGGGGCTCCCCATAACGTGGAGCTCCCCATCCTGAGAATACCAGCCTTCAGCCGTATGGCTTTATCTGGCTGGTTTTAAAATTGGGGGGGACCGCACGCCATTTTTTTAATTATTTAATTATTTATTTCACTACACAGTATAGACACGCCCACCGGCTGCTGTGATTGGGTGCAGTGTGACACCTGTCACTCAGCGTGGGGGCGTGTCTCACTGTAACCAATCATAGGCGCCGGTGGGTGGGGAAAGCAGGGAATACGAGATTGTTTAATGGGCGGCCGGCTTTTTCAAAATAGTAAAAGCCGCCGGAGCAGTGTGAACGCCGTGCAGCGCCGCGCCGGGGATCGGGGAACGGTGAGTATGAGAGAGGGCTGCTCAATTCAGTTACTCAGGAGATTAGCGGTCACCGGTGAGTCCTTCACTGGTGACCGCTAATCGGGACGCGGCACAGACAGAGCCGCAGCATAACAATGAAGTCGGGTGAAGTTAACCCGAGTTCATTCTGATCGTGCGGCTCTGTCTGTGTCTGCTGTCATCTGCCATTCAGCTCTGCTACATGGCTGTCTGTGTCTGCTGTCAGCGGCCATGTAGCAGAGCTGAATGGCAGATGACATAGTAAAAACGCATCCCTACACATGACACACGCTTGTCAAGTCAATAAATAAAAAAAAAAAAAAAAAGGTGCCCAATGCATACATCACAGAACACATGATCTAAAGGATCGCACATAGAATTGATCAATTTAACATAGACTACTAACGCACGTGTGACAGCAAATGAACGACCTACGTGTGATCTCATAAGATCCCGTATGCAACCTGGGCGTGTCACATCGCAAATGCGATTGTACAACTAATTGCAACGTGTAAAGCAGGCTTTAGGGATAGTAATTTTATTGATAAATGCTCACACTGCTTTTAAATTAGGGTTTCTTGAAGTGATTTTTTAAGTGATTTTTTTTAAGTGACTTTTTTAAAAGTGATATTTTAAAAGTGATTTTTTTTTTTAAGTGATTTGTTGTTTGGGGATTTTGGCTTTAACTGACCAACTATAGCTGAAGTGAACAAAGAGACTGATTATACAGGTGTGGTTTTATCCACACCCTTATTTGAATACCCAGTAAATTGCATTTTTTACCTATAAAATAGAAAGTTAGATGTATTTTTACTTAGATACCTGAGGAAGGCAGTTGTTTCCACCAAAACGCGTTGTATCTGTTTTTACTTTCCGTAGGTTTAATGTTTTTTTGAACAATAAATTCCAATTGTTGACAAGAGGTTTCAAAATCATCCCTACGGGGAAGCGCGGCCACTAAAGGATTGATTCACACCATTTTTGAACCTGTATTATATTGGGTCACTGAGATGTTATAGGCCCCTTGACTGTGCAATATATCTGCTCTAGTACAATATTAATTCTTCTATGTGAAATAGGCCCTGATCTTGCTACTATATACTTTCTTCTGTGCAATATTTATCTTACATGTGCAATAAAATTTAAATTAGTACATTACTCTCCAATGGTGCAATATTGATTTTCTGTGCAATTTGCTATAAACTTTGCTGTTATTTATTCTTATTGGTGCTATATTTATATATGTAAAAGGCCCTCTATTTGTTGCATTATAGATTAATTAGTGCAATATATATAAAAAAAATATTTTGGTGCAATATTTTTACATCAGTATATTAGTGTAATAATTTGAATTTATTTATAAAAACTATGTTTGCATGATTTTAAGTCTATATATTATATTGCATTCTGTCAATATTGAATTCCATATGCACTTCATTGCACTTAGCGTTTTCTTTATAATTGATTTTTTTTGTTATTTTTTTGCACAAATTTTGCAGCTTGATTTCTTGTTAGCATTCTATTTTTCCACGCACGACCTTTCTGGATTACTTTTTGTTGTTGTAATTTCCCTTATTCAATTTCTTAGAATATAAACTATTTGTTAATAAAATCATATTTTGAACCACATCTTGGTTTGTGTGGTTTGTTTGGTGCTCCGGTGATGAAGCACATTAAACAGCAAGCACTTTATGATATCATCTTTGGTTTCAGCAGCAAAGCAACAATGGTGTCTTACAGAGCGAAAAAGGAAAAATCTGTTATATTACTATGCATCATGATTCCAGTATTGACAGCAATGACAGGAAACAGAAACCAGAAATCACCTTGCATTTTAATAAAAATAAAGGAAGTGTGGACAAGATGGACAAAATGGTTGGAGACTATTCATGCAAGAGGCAAATAAAATGTTGGTCTGTAGTTATTTTTTCAAATATGCTTGATGTATTAGCTCTTAATTTCTACATTATTTTTACTGAAGCTCATCCCGATTTCCATGTTAGGAGGAAGGACAGGAGATGCCTATTCTTGAAGAAGGACCTTTGCCATAAACATGTAATGCCTCACATTATGCAGCAAATCAACATAAAATGCTTGCTAAAGCAAACTAGAGAAGTTATGAAATGGTGTGGCATATGTTTTCAGGCAATTCCAGAGCCAGGAGAAAGAAAGCGAAAGCATTGTTTTATTTGTTCAACCAACAGAGGCAGAAAAACTGAGCATTACTGTACCATTTGTGGGGCAATTGTCTGTAAAGAACATTTTTCAGAAAAGATGAAGTGTAGGTTGTGCGGATGGTCAATAAAATTGAAAAGGAAAAATTGGAAAATAAATGTGTCTGCAGCTAGTTTACTTCAATATTTATACAGTGTGTCCACCTATATCCTGTCCACCGCCATTAACTTGAGAACGGCGGCAGCTATAGGCAAAGAAGTGGTGTCTAGGTATAGTAAAGTAGCCATGCGCTACGCAATGAAACCACCTATAGCGCCACCTGGTGGAAAACAACGGAGTTGGAATTTTTATCTCGAAAACGGAATGAGATAGAGAAAAAAAGGGAATTACAAAGTTGTAGGGCATCATCAATTCAATACGAATCAACACCTTGCGTACAGAAATGCTATGATAATAACGTGTAAAACTCACAAGGCTGCGGACGTGAAGCGATACCTCATGGAGACCTTCCTACAAGTCATTGGGTATGGTGGCTGCGTGGAGTGGCTTCCACGCTCACCTGACCTGACCCCATTGGACTACTTTCTGTGAGGTCACATCAAACAGCAGGTGTATGCGACCCCATCACCAACATTGCAGGACCTACGATGATGTATCACAGATGCTTGTGCAAACGTGTCACCTACCATATTGCACAATGTGCAGCATGATACAGTATGCTGTCCAGAGTCCAGATGTGCATTGCAGCTGACAGTGGCCACTTTGATCAAATTAAATGAGCACCATATGCATGACCAGCATTCAATGTTTTGGGGGGGTCATGGGTATCATATCATAGCATTTCTGTATGCAAGGTGTCGATTCGGATTGAATTGATGATGCCCTACAATTTTTTAATTCACTTTTTTTCTTTATCTCGTTCCGTTTTCAAGATAAAAATGCTAACACCATTGTTATCCACCAGGTGGCGCAATAGGTGGTTTCATTGCGTAGCGCATGGCTACTTTACTATACCTAGACACCACTTATATGCCTATAGCTGCCGCCATTCTCAAGTTAATGGCGGTGGACAGGATATGGGTGGACACACTGTATACCCTTGTTTGTGTGTTTTTCATATTTGTTTGAAATTTGAAAAAAAATTGTTAAATGATAAAAAGGACTCATCGCATAGAATGCATAATGCGGGTCTTTTAGGCCAATGTACTTACTTTTTTGGTGTTTTCTGCAAAAAAATATATTTACAATGTTGTACATTTTTCATATCTTACTTTGTAATTTTGAAATAAACTTGTAAAAGTTACTTATTTGAGTTTGTCCATATGATTTGCACAAGGGCCTAAAAGGGCCAGGTTGCGTGAAAGTGTATATTTCAGACGTCATGCATTCTAGGGTTAAGTGTTTCCTTTATTTTTTCAAAAAAAGGTCCGTGGAGCCTCTGTTAGGAGTCTCGACACAAAAAATAGTCAGATATCCCTCCGGGAAGGACCTAGCCAAAGAGTGGCTCATTTTAGGAGACCACTATCACCACTATATTAAGTGGCACTTTTAGTCAATACCCAACTCTTTGACGAGTTTAAATATATGACAAGGGAAATACCAAGGCCAGGTATCCACCCACAGACAGCTGTTTTGGGGTATTGCCCCTCATCAGTGTGGAGTAGGATTCTGGCTAGGTGGGAGCAATGCCTAGTAGACCAGCAAGACAAAACAATCACTGATCTCGGGGACACCGGGCCTAAAAGGGCAGGGTTACGTGAAAGTGTATTTTTCAGACATCACGCATTCTAGGGTTAATAAGTGTTTCCTTTATTTTTTGTGAGCAGTGTAGATAGATAGATGGATAGATAGATAGTTTTTTATATATATATATATATAAAGAGAGAGAGAGAGAATCTTTCAGACAAAACCATGACATTTTAGATGTGGTCAAAGTATTGGTAAAGGAGAAAATAAAAAACGCCGTCCTGCAGCTGTTGTATGAGAATCTGACCTAAGTGTATCCCCATTGACCATCTCAAATGGTGAGAGGAAGGTACATTGGCAGCAGATGTTTTATATCATTTAGTTGTCATTGACTCTTTTGTTACAAAACAGGGAGGGTTTTTTTTAAAAAACTAAGGAGTAGATTACAGTAAACTAACTTTAATGTCACTGTAATTGACTAGCAGAACATAATAGTATACATGGGCAGCACAGCTGCAAATGTGTGCTCCCCTTCATCTATACTGTGTGTTTGCATTGCACATGATGTTGATTGCAATTTGCATAATCTTCAGTTCGCTGCATCATGTGTACATGTAGTGAATATGAATATTTAATGTTTTAATTTTCCTAATGCATTTAAGGATCCTGCAATTATTTTGATGTGGTGTTCTGTGCATATTGTTTGCATTTAACACAAGGTTTAATGAACGCTACATTAGCATGACTGAATTATAACAATTAGCCAAGTAATTCCTCTATAAGTTGTGTCAATGACAGAATCATTTTCCTCTTTTCATAACTGCGTGTATCACAGTTCATTCCTGTCCATGTCTATATTTGTATACAAATACATACATACGACTCGGTGGTAAATATACAGTATTTGCATTAAAGCAGCACTAGAAATGTTTCCGTAAATCAAAGTACTTGTAAAGGTAATAAAGATAATAAACATTGTCATATATCTTGGTAAAGAAGAATGCCTCTTATTTGAATTATTTTTATAGATTTTTATGCATTCAAGACATACTACTACAAATACAATTGAATACACTACAGACGAGGGTGATACCAGGAAGCACTGGAGAATTGCTTGGGGAGAACGCTAAGACCTCAAAGCCTTCCAATAAACTTCCAGGGATAAATAACAGAGTGGATAAAAACGTGCTAAAATATTGAACAGAAACATAAGGAAGAAAACCCCCACCCTGAAAAGATACCCTATAATAGGAAGATACGGTCTACTGTAGAAAGAGAGAAAGACAAGCCTTTAAGAGGACACCCCCCAAAAAAAGAAGGGAGGTACCCCCAAAAAACAGTTGGAAAGGAGAGTATTCTTGGGAACCCTCCCCTTCCCCCTTCTTCTTTGTTCAGAAAAATCCTCTACAGAAGTTGAATTGTGCAGAATTAATACAAATAACCAAAAAAGAGAATGAATTTGAAGTTACAAGGGGAAAAAAAGAAAAAAAAATCTGTATCAACATATTGGACCAGAAAATCCATCACAGGATACCCTCCTATTAATTTAAATATATACAGTGTTGTCTATGGTTTTAAAGAGACCCCTGATGAACCCCAAAAGTGTGGGGAGAAACGCGTCGGGTCATTAAAATTTTGGTCAGTCCATCAAGTGGGTCAACACAATTTTAATAGTGCCCTATATTTCCCGTTCAGAATGGTGAAAATATATATCTATCCTGTACTTTTCAAACACCTATATCTATTCCTCTACACAGGTGTCTATACCTATATCAATCCCCTATAAGACAGCGATGGAGAAAAAACAGGAAGGGCAAGTCGACACGGAGTGGGGGCACCAACCTATTTCAACCTAGGGTGCCGACCCCCACGAATAGGTAGCTGCAGATATATAGGGAAAATTTAGGGACCTTTTAGTGCACAGGGAAACAAAGGGTGGGTAGTTTCATTGTATTTGTAGTAGTATGTCTTGAACACATAAAAATAAAAAAAATAATTCAAACAAAAATTCTGTGAGTAGTCTTAAAAGGTAAATAATAACTGTGAACTTAAGGATGCCTCTTATTCCAACTTACATACAGTATGTCACAAAAATGAGTACACCCCTTACATTTTTGTAAATGTTTTATTATATCTTTTCATGGGACAAGACTGAAGATCTGACGCTTTGATACAATGTAAAGTAGTCAGTGTACAGCTTGTATAACAGTGTAAATTTGGTGTGTCTATATAACTCAACACACAGCCATTAATGTGTAAACCACAGGTAACAGAAGTGAGTACACCCCTGAGTGAAAATGGCACTGCCTTGACTCTCTTGGGCATGGAGGTAACTAGAGCTTCACAGTTTGCCACTGAAATCCTCTTCCATCCTCCATGACAACATCATGAAGCTCATGGATGTTAGAGACCCTGTGCTCCTTCCCCTTCCAATTATGGATGCCCCACAGATGCTCAATAGGGTTTAGATCTGGAGACATCCTTGGTCAGTCCAACATCTTTACCCTTAGTTTTTTTAGCAATACAGTGGTCATCTTGAAGGTGTGTTTGGGGTCGTTATCATGTTGGAATACGAAGGGAGGAATCATGCTTTGCTAAAGTATGTCACAGTACATTTTGGCATTCTCGGTTCCCTCAATGAACTGTAGCTTCCTGAAGCTGGCAGCACTCATGTAGCTAAACCATGACACTCTTACCACCATGCTTGACTGTAGGGACGACACACTTGTCTTTGAACTCATTACCTGGTTGCCACCATATACGCTTGACAGCATCTAAACCAAATAAGCCCATCTAGTCTAGGTCACATTTCCCCACATGACATGGTTCCAGTAATCTATGTTCTTAGTCTGCTTGTCTTCAGCAAACTGTTTGTGAGCTTTCTTGTGCATCATCTTTAGAAGAAGCTTCCTTCTGGGATGACAGCCATGCAGACCAATTTGATGAGTGTGCAACTAGTGATGAGCGAGTACTAAAAAGCTCGGGTGCTCGAAGCTCGGGCCGAGCCTCCCAAGATACTCGTGTACTCGGCCCGAGCAACGAGCCCAATGTTATCCTATGGGAGACCCGAGTATTTTTGTGAAATGACCTCCCGGCAGCATGGAGAAACCCTAAAAATGTCACAAAAGTCTCAGAAGAGTGCTCAAATGACATGGCAACAGCATGGGGAAGACCCCTTGAAGCATTTATCACTCAAAAGTCACAGCTGTGAACAATTTTGTCCGCGTTTTACGCCATTTTTACGGACTCACCAGAAAACCTTCCAAAATGACCCCAAAATGATTTTTCATGGCGGAAATGTTAAGGGCACATACCCAATAGTGAGATAGATCTGGTGTATGTTACTTTTTGAGATCAATACATGAAAGATTTTACGTGAAAACATTGTGTGGCACTCCGATGTCCCTGAGAAGAGACGTACATGAAGGCCTCTTGAGTCTAATGTGCCCATTTTGAGGAAGTGAGTCTTTGTAGTATTTTCCTTTGCCAGGGCAGTCCTAAATTGTGAGGTTCACCAATGCCCCTGCATACAGACGTGCATGAGGGCCTCAAAACATTAAGTGTCCATTGTCAGGAAGTGGGTGTATTATAGTATAGCCCTTAGGCAGGGCAGCCAAAAATTGGGAGGCTCCACATTGTCCCTGGGTAGAGACGTGCATGATGGCCTTTAAACCTGAAGTGCCCATTGTAAGGAAGTGGGTCTATTTCAGTATAGCCCTTTGCCAGGGCAGCCAAAAATTGGGAGGCTCCACATTGTCCCTGGGTAGAGACGTGCATGAGGGCCTCAAAACATTAAGTGTCCATTTTAAGGAAGTGGGTGTATTTCAGTATAGCCCTTAGGCAGGGCAGCCAAAAATTGGGAGGCTCCACATTGTCCCTGGATAGAGACGTGCATGATGGCCTTTAAACCTGAAGTGCCCATTGTAAGGAAGTGGGTCTATTTCAGTATAGCCCTTTGCCAGGGCAGCCAAAAATTGGGAGGCTCCACATTGTCCCTGGGTAGAGACGTGCATGAGGGCCTCAAAACATTAAGTGTCCATTGTCAGGAAGTGGGTGTATTATAGTATAGCCCTTAGGCAGGGCAGCCAAAAATTGGGAGGCTCCACATTGTCCCTGGGTAGAGACGTGCATGATGGCCTTTAAACCTGAAGTGCCCATTGTAAGGAAGTGGGTCTATTTCAGTATAGCCCTTTGCCAGGGCAGCCAAAAATTGGGAGGCTCCACATTGTCCCTGGGTAGAGACGTGCATGAGGGCCTCAAAACATTAAGTGTCCATTTTAAGGAAGTGGGTGTATTTCAGTATAGCCCTTAGGCAGGGCAGCCAAAAATTGGGAGGCTCCACATTGTCCCTGGATAGAGACGTGCATGATGGCCTTTAAACCTGAAGTGCCCATTGTAAGGAAGTGGGTCTATTTCAGTATAGCCCTTTGCCAGGGCAGCCAAAAATTGGGAGGCTCCACATTGTCCCTGGGTAGAGACGTGCATGAGGGCCTCAAAACATTAAGTGTCCATTGTCAGGAAGTGGGTGTATTATAGTATAGCCCTTAGGCAGGGCAGCCAAAAATTGGGAGGCTCCACATTGTCCCTGGGTAGAGACGTGCATGATGGCCTTTAAACCTGAAGTGCCCATTGTAAGGAAGTGGGTCTATTTCAGTATAGCCCTTTGCCAGGGCAGCCAAAAATTGGGAGGCTCCACATTGTCCCTGGGTAGAGACGTGCATGAGGGCCTCAAAACATTAAGTGTCCATTTTAAGGAAGTGGGTGTATTTCAGTATAGCCCTTAGGCAGGGCAGCCAAAAATTGGGAGGCTACACGTTGTCCCTGGGTAGAGACGTGCATGAGGGCCTCAAAACATTGTTCCCATTGCAAAGGAGCGGGTCTCCTGTCGTTGTAATGTCCATTCTGCAAAGAATGGGCGAAAAAATTTACCACTGGGGGTATACCTGAAACAAAGACCTAACTATTGTAACGGTCATCATGATGGCGCATGAGGAGAAGGAGGAGCAGTCCAGCGATTATCCAAAGTCGAGAAGTGTACCCATGGGTGAGTGGAGGTACATGGCAAACTTTAAATTCCGCTCTCATTTGCTGGTGGTGTGGTGAAGTCTGGCCCAATCCAACCCTTGTTCATCTTTATCAGAGTCAGCCTGTCAGCATTTTCAGTTGACAGGCGGGTGCGTTTATCTGTAATGATTCCACCTGCGGCACTAAAAACACGCTCTGACAAAACGCTAGCAGCAGGGCAGGCCAGGACTTCCAAGGCGTAGAGAGCCAATTCATGCCACGTGTCCAGCTTGGATACCCAATAATTGTAAGGCACAGAGGAATGTCGGAGTACAGTTGTTCGATCTGCAAGGTACTCCTTCAGCATCTGGGCAAACTTAGGATTTCTTGTGGCACTACCCCGCACCTCAGGGGCTGTGGTACGTGAGGGGCTGAGAAAACTGTCCCACATCTTAAAGACTGTTCCCCTACCTCTGGCGGATTGGACTTGTGCCTCTCTCGGCTGTACGCCTCGGTTGTCCACTGATTCCTGACCTATGCCGCTAGCGTTTTGTGAGGGGAATGCTTTGCCTACTTCCGTGAGTATGGCCTTCCGAAACTGCTGCATTTTGGTTGACCTCTCATCCACGGGAATAAGAGACAAAAAGTTCTCCTTGTAGCGTGGGTCTAACAGTGTTACCAACCAGTAATGATTGTCGGCCAAGATGTTCTTAACGCGAGGGTCACGAGACAGGCAGCTTACCATAAAGTCAGCCATGTGCGCCAGACTCTTAACAGCCAGGACTTCAGTAGCCTGACCAACAAGATGACTGAACATGCTGTCCTCCTCCTCCTCCTCCTCCTCCTCCTCCTCATCTACCCTGTCCTCTGGCCAGCCACGCTGAATCGAGGATATGACTGGTGTGCATGTCATATCCTCAATTTGGCCGGAGAGTTGCTCCATGTCTTCATCCTCCTCCTCGTCATAGTCCTCCACTGCACGTTGTGATGAGACGAGGCTGGGCTGTGTGTTATCACCCACACCCACTACTGTTTCTTGCTGCAACTCATCGCGCTCCGCCTGCAATGCATCATGTTTGTTTTTCAAAAGGGACCGTTTTAGAAGGCAGAGTAGCGGTATGGTGACGCTAATAATGGCGTCATCACCACTCACCATCTTGGTGGAGTCCTCAAAGTTTTGGAGGATGGTACATAGGTCTGACATCCATCTCCACTCCTCAGGTGTTATGTGTGGAGTTTGACCCATTTCCCGACGGCTTAGGTGATGCAGGTACTCAACAACTGCCCTCTTCTGCTCACATATCCTGACCAACATGTGCAGAGTTGAATTCCAACGCGTGGGGACATCACACACCAGTCTGTGAGCCGGAAGATGCAAACGGCGCTGAAAGCCGGCAAGGCCGGCTGAAGCAGTAGGTGACTTTCGAAAATGTGCAGACAGGCGGCGAACTTTTACCAGCAGATCAGACAGCTCTGGGTATGACTTTATAAACCGCTGAACCACGAGGTTGAGCACATGGGCCACGCATGGAACATGTGTCAGCTGGCCTCGCCTCAAAGCCGCCACCAGGTTCCGGCCATTGTCACAAACGACCTTTCCTGGCTTTAGGTTCAGAGGTGTGAGCCAGTGATCTGCCTGCTGTTTCAGAGCTGTCCACAGCTCTTCTGCATTGTGGGGTTTGTCACCTATGCAGATTAGCTTCAGCACAGCCTGTTGCCGCTTCGCCGAGGCAGTGCTGCAGTGCTTCCAGCTTGTGACTGGTGTGGAGGGCACAGTGGATGAGGATGCGCAGGAGGAGGAGGAGGCTGAAGAGCATGACATTCCGGAGCTGTAGAGTGTGGGTGAAACACTGACTGAGGTAGGGCCTGCAAACCTTGGTGTGGGAAGGACGTGTTCCGTCCCTCGCTCAGACTGGGTCCCAGCTTCCACAATATTAACCCAGTGTGCCGTCAACGAGATGTAGCGGCCTTGCCCACAAGCACTTGTCCACGTGTCTGTGGTTAGGTGGACTTTGGGTGAAACAGCGTTGTTCAGGGCACGTGTGATGTTTTGTGACACGTGGTTATGCAACGCGGGGACGGCACACCGGGAGAAATAGTGGCGGCTGGGGACCGAGTAACGTGGGACAGCTGCCGCCATCAGGTCACGGAATGCTTCTGTCTCCACCAGCCTAAAAGGCAACATTTCCAGCGCAAGCAGTCGCGAAATGTTAGCATTTAGAACTGTGGCATGTGGGGTGTTGGCAGTGTATTTGCGCCTGCGTTCAAAGGTTTGCTGAATGGATAACTGAACGCTGCGCTGGGACAAGGACGTGCTTGATGATGGTGTTCTTTCTGCGTAGGCAACTGCAGGTGCAGGAGTGGAGGAGGCTTGTTCGCAGGCAGCATGGACAGAGGATTGGCTCGCATGCACAACCAGCGAAGACGTAGCAGTGACATCAGCAAGCACTGCTCCTCGACTCTGTTGTACTTCCCACAAAGTCGGGTGCTTGGCTGACATGTGCCTGATCATGCTGGTGGTGGTCAGGCTGCTAGTTTTGGTACCCCTGCTGATGCTGGCACGGCAGGTGTTGCAAATGGCCTTTTTTGAATCATCTGGATCCAACTTAAAAAACTGCCAGACTCGTGAAGACCTAACATTTGTACAGGCACCTTGTGTCGTCGTGTTGTTACGGGGAACGGTTGCCTGACTTCTGCCTGGGACCACCACCCTGCTTCTTACTGCCTGTTGTGATGCTACGCCTCCCTCCCCCTGTGCACTGCTGTCCTCGCTCTGCATATCCTCCTGCCAGGTTGGGTCAGTTACTGGATCATCCACCACGTCGTCTTCCTCTTCCGCACCCTGCTCCTCCTCCTGACTTGCTGACAATTGTGTCTCATCATCGTCCACCACTTGTTGAGACACGTTGCCAACTTCGTGAGAACGTGGCTGCTCAAATATTTGGCTATCTGTACAGACGATCTCCTCATGACCCACTTCAATATGAGCTGGCGAGAGGCCAGAATGTGTGAATGGAAACGTGAACAGCTCTTCCGAGTGTCCAAGTGTGGGATCATTAATGTCCGAGGAGGACGTGTACTCAGCCTGGTGGTAGGAAGGAGGATCAGGTTCAGAAATGTGCGGTGCAGTATCACGGCTACTGACACTTGACCGTGTGGAAGACAGAGTGTTTGTGGTGGTGCCAATCTGACTGGAAGCATTATCCGCTATCCAACTAACAACCTGTTGACACTGGTCTTGGTTCAAGAGCGGTGTACTGCTGCGGTCCCCAAGAATTTGGGACAGGACGTGCGAGCGACTAGATGTGGCCCTTTGTTGTGGCGAAATTAGAGCTTGCCCACGACCTCGGCCTCTGCCTGCACCACCATCACGTCCACTTCCTTGTTCCTTGCCAATGCCCTTGCGCATTTTGCAATGCTGTGCACTGCTGACGTGTATATTCACTACTTGTGCGTTATATCAAAGTTTCTGGAAATTGCACACCAGTGCACCTGTACGCTGCCACCAACAGGCACACACGTGCGGTTTTAAAAACCAAGCACGGACGCAATAATAACCTAACACAGGTTTTAGGAGCAAAAATTAAGAACTCTGACACTATCAGCCACTGCTGACTGACGTGTATTATACACTACACTTGTGCGTTATATAATAGTTTGGTAAACGCACACCAGTGCACCTGTACGCTGCCACCAACAGGCACACACGTGCGGTTTTAAAAACCAAGCACGGACGCAATAATAACCTAACACAGGTTTTAGGAGCAAAAATTAAGAACTCTGACACTATCAGCCACTGCTGACTGACGTGTATTATACACTACACTTGTGCGTTATATAATAGTTTGGTAAACGCACACCAGTGCACCTGTACGCTGCCACCAACAGGCACACACGTGCGGTTTTAAAAACCAAGCACGGACGCAATAATAACCTAACACAGGTTTTAGGAGCAAAAATTAAGAACTCTGACACTATCAGCCACTGCTGACTGACGTGTATTATACACTACACTTGTGCGTTATATAATAGTTTGGTAAACGCACACCAGTGCACCTGTACGCTGCCACCAACAGGCACACACGTGCGGTTTTAAAAACCAAGCACGGACGCAATAATAACCTAACACAGGTTTTAGGAGCAAAAATTAAGAACTCTGACACTATCAGCCACTGCTGACTGACGTGTATTATACACTACACTTGTGCGTTATATAATAGTTTGGTAAACGCACACCAGTGCACCTGTACGCTGCCACCAACAGGCACACACGTGCGGTTTTAAAAACCAAGCACGGACGCAATAATAACCTAACACAGGTTTTAGGAGCAAAAATTAAGAACTCTGACACTATCAGCCACTGCTGACTGACGTGTATTATACACTACACTTGTGCGTTATATAATAGTTTGGTAAACGCACACCAGTGCACCTGTACGCTGCCACCAACAGGCACACACGTGCGGTTTTAAAAACCAAGCACGGACGCAATAATAACCTACTAACAGGTTTTTTTGGGGAGCGACAATTACAGTACAGACAAGTCAGACACTATCTGGACTGTTTTACACTGTGTACACCAGCCCCAGATATGAAGGCTGGTATACGGTCACCACTACCCTGCCTGCCTGCCTGCCTGTATACTGCTACAATAGTCCTGACAAGGACTCTTTTGGTCACTAGCCTGTATTCAGACCTGGCTATACCCTGCCTGTATATAGCAACAATAGTCCTGAGAAGGACTCTGCTACTGTACTCCGACCTGGCTATACCCTGCCTGCCTGTATACAACTAGAATAGTCCTGAGAAGGACTTTTGGTCACACTGTTTGCAGCCCTGCAACTGAAAAAGCTATAAAGGGCCGCAAAGCTTTCCCTGAATCAGCGACACTCTCCCTACACTCACTGTCAGAATAGCTGTGAGCAGAGCACAGCGCGCCGGCCGATATAAAGGCTCGGTGACGCTGTGCAGGCCGGCCAATCACTGCAATTCCACAACTAACAGGGCTGTGGCATTGCAGTGGTCTGCCAGCCAATCCCTGCATGAGGGCTGGCTCTCAAAAGAGCGCCAACATGCAGAAATGAAGACCACGAGTAAAGCACGAGTATCGCGAGATTACTCGGTCCCCGCCGAGCAGCCCGAGTACAGTGATACTCGTGCGAGTACCGAGTAGTGACAAGCATGCTCGCTCATCACTATGTGCAACATATTGTCTCAGCACTGACAAGCTGAAACCCCCTCCCCTTTTAACCTCTGAAGCAATGCTTGAAGCCCTTATACATGTATTTTGAAATGACAACCTCTGGATATGATACTGAGCACATGCACTCATCTTCTTTGGTCGAGAATGGCTGTCTTACTAAACCATTGTTTGGTCTTGGCCACCATGCTGCATCTCAGTTTCAGGTTTTTGTCAATCTTCTTACAGCTTAGAAGAGGCAGAGAACCTGGCCTAAACATACTATAAGTATAGATGGGTTATGGAGAGAGAAAAAGATTACAGACTATAGTATTGTCATTGCTCAAGTATTATTTGCAATTACTCATTACTCATTTATTATTAGTTGGCTGTATAAACGCTCTCCCGCACACAGTACAGTCTATTTACACCGCCATCTCCCAACAGACTGCATGTTCACAAAATGGCCACTGCCTTATATAGCCCCTATGACGCTGTGCGGCCAAGCCAATCGCAGTAACACCATAACAAAGATGGCTGCGGCGTTACTGTGAGGGCAAGCAACGTCCGATGTGTTCATTGGCTTGAAAACAGGCGCCAGGAAGTGAGAAATGAAAATGAAAGTATCGGAGCGGATGTTGTTTTATTCGTCGGATACCGAATGTCTCAAATAGCCTGTTATCCGTCGGATACCGAATAGTGGCGAATACATTCGCTCATCCATAATTGCGCTGGAGTTCTATTTTTCTATTTGATTGATACTGGTTACAAAAACCAAAAGAAAAAACTCCTAAAAGATACTTTATTCTAATCAATATTAAAAGTTATGAGTATAAAAACACTGCTCATCCATAATTACTACAGTGATACATTACAGTGGGTGTGATAGGGTGATAGATCCGATTGGTGGGGACAGTGCTGATTGTTTACTGTTCTCAGGGTAGGGGCAACACTAATAGTTGCACTAATTACTCAGATATATCGATACGTGGATTGGGGGATAAACTATCTATGCCTCCCTATCCCCTACCTACCAGCGGAGGTGTACCATAAATTATTGGGTACCCCCCGCTCCACGTCGTCTCTCCCTAATATCTCCCTACAAACTAGTCAGTCAGATCCGGGAGACCCACCACCAAGGAAAAAAGTGTGCAAATAGTCACAATAAGTTAAGATAATTTGATATATTACAGCCTTTTATAGATGTTAAATGGATCTCAGACCAAAAATTAGTTCATATATACATATGGATATAAAGTCCCAGCAGGGAATGACTTATCTGCCGAGACCATCCAGTATTCTATCCCGACGCGTTTCCCCCCTATATTTTTTCTAGGGGTTCATCAGGGGAATGATCCGAATTAGATCTCTAGGAAAAATAACATATCCATGATATAATATCTTGTTCTATTCCAATAAACTATAAGGTTCTCAACAAACTGTGGAACTACTGATATTAACATATGAAAGGGGACATACCTTATATCTTAGTAACTGACGGTCACAAAGACAGTGTGGCATCAACCGCCCATAATAGGGCATTCAGTCTGTAGTGAAACGCTGCTCTCAATATTCTGCAGGTCCCATAATATCAGCTATCAAAAATAACATATCCATGATATAATCTCTTGTTCTATTCCAATAAACTATAGAGTTCTCAACAAGCTGTGGAACTACTGATATTACCATATGAAAGGGGACATACCTTATATCTTAGTAAATGACGGTCACAAAGACAGTGTGGTATCAATCGCCCATAATAGGGTATTCAGTCTGTAGGGAAACGCTGCTTTCAATGTCCTGCAGGTCCCGTAGTATCAGCTATCATATCATACAGCTTCCCTTCTCCTTCACTGTCTTATATGTACTTTGGAAACTTGCCGTTCCCGCCTCCCAGTCTCGCGCCGGAAGTGCTAGATGTATCACTTCCGCATCCGCTCACTGGGACTGCATCGTGACGCGCCATGGCGATCAACCGGAAGTGATCCGGAGGTCACTTCAGTAACTGCGCAGTATGGTGCGTTCCATGAAGTGCTAACCGGAAACAGTCATCCGGCGTCACTTCCGGTATGCGTCTTTTCTATTCCTCCCCATATTCTGCGTACCACAATGCCTCACTGGAAGCAGTCGATGACATCACTTCCAGTGTGCGGCTCCTCTAGGTATCCCCACATATGCTGCATACAATAGTTCCCGGTCAAAAATAGTTAATGGTATTCGCGTGATCTCAATGAGAACCTATAACCTAATTGCACAAATGTGAGTTAAATATATAGATAAGAATACTGACAGCAGATATTACTGTCAGTAAAAACAACAACAAAATTGTCGAATATTAGCCTGGCTACATTTGTACTTATAATACCTCTCGGGTATAGCATTATACACTCATTTGATACTCTTAGATAAAACTGGTGTAACTAAGAACCTCGTTAAGTCCATTTGGACTGACTGTTTCAAGTAGGAATGTCCACCGTGCCTCTCTCTGAAGGATTTTAATATCCCAATTCCCTTTCCTGATTGGCCTCGGGACAACTTCGATTCCCTGGAATCGTATGCTCTTTAAATCTCCGTGACACATATTTACATGCCTCGCTATAGGCGTATCACGTTTGTGAATTATGTCACCTATGTGTTCTCCTATGCGGACACGTAATTGACGTTTTGTCTTGCCAATATAACTAAGCGGGCATGTACAGGTACATCTATATACTAAGCCCTCCGTCCGGCAGTTCGTAAAGTCCCTAATATGAAAGACTTCCCGATTGGTGATTACTGAAGGTTTTGTTCTGATCAATGTAGGGGCAAAACTTACAGGACCCACACCTAAAAGTCCCGTGAGGCTTTCTTTCTAGCCATGATCCTGGTGCTTTTTCTGCCACATAGTGGCTATGGACCACAAAGTCTTTGATGGTTTTGCCTCTTCTGTAAGTAACGCTCGGATGGGGTGTGATGTACTCACAGATGTCAGGGTCCGATCTTAATATCCCCCAATGTCGTCTTAGTATATGCATGATCTTACTATTTTCATCATCATATGAGCCAATCAGTCTAGTGATCTTTTCTTGTTCAGGTTTAGGCTTAGGGGCTAGCAGTGTGGCCCTCTTTTGGCCCCAAGCAGATCTAAAGGCTGTCTGAATTACGTGTTCAGGGTACCCCCTTTCCCTAAAGTTATCTCCAAGCCCAACTGCCCTCTGTTGGAAATCATGTAACGAGGAGCAGTTTCTCCTAAACCGGAGAAACTGCCCCTTCGGAATGCCCCTACGTAGGGTCTCAGGATGATGACTCTGCCACCTAAGCAAAATATTTGTTGCCGTTGGTTTGCGATAGACTGTCGTCCCCAAGGTACCATCAATGTTTTTCGTTAGACTGCCGTTCCTGGACATCCTCCTATCACCTCCCACCTCACACGTAAACTTGAGTCCAAAGCTGTTAACATTTAGATGTGCTACAAACTTCAGAAAGGATGCTGCATCCCCCTTCCAGAGGACGAGGATGTCATCTATGTAACGCCCCCAGAAGATAATCTGGGGGTTCCACGTGACATCCTCGTCCCCAAAAACCACAGCATCCTCCCACCAGCCCAGGTATATATTTGCAAAAGTGGGAGCACAAGGGCTCCCCATTGCAGTACCCCTGAGCTGGTGGTAGAACTTATTATGGAAGGTAAAGTAGTTGTGAGTAAGTACAAAGGTGAGAAGTTTGATTATGAAGCAGTTATGTTCTCTATATTGTACCCCTCTTGTCTCCAAGAAATGCTCAGCTGCTCTGATGCCATTGTCATGTAGTATACAACTATACAGTTGTTCAACATCAATTGATGCAAGGATAGTATCCTCGTCAATATGTATACCATCTAGTTTACTCAGCAGATCTGATGTATCTCTGATGAAAGAGGGCTGTATGTTCACAAACTCCCTCAAAAATTTGTCCAAGTAGATACTGGGGTTTTGACCCATAGCATCAATACCTGACACTATGGGCCGTCCCCTCAGGGGATGTATCCCCTTATGGATCTTCGGTGTGGAGTAAAAAGTCGCTATTGTCACATCCTTTGGGGCCAGGAAATCCATTTCATCCTTAGAGATGAGAGTCAACTCAAACCCTTCCTGCACGATTTCAGTAAGGGCTATCTTAAACTCAGAGGTAGGATCTCCAGATAGAACCGCATACGTGGCTTTATCTGAAAGCAGTTGTAGGCACATGGAACGATATTGTTCCGTATTCATAATCACAATATTGCCCCCCTTATCGGAGGGCTTTATTGTTATGGCCTTATTATGGTCAAGGGACAAAAGGGCCTCTCTTTCTCTTTGTGTGAGATTACTTTTGCTACTGGTTAGTCCAGGTCTTATTTTACGTATCTCCTTTGTCACCAGTGATGAAAAGATGTCAATACTTGTGCATTCAGTAGGAGGAGGCATCTTCCTATTCTTAGGTTTCAGGTTGGTGAATGGACCAACCCCCTTATCTGTCCTGTCAATTTCTGACAAGCTTGCCAATAGTCTGACGTCTGGGAGCATACTAGGGGATATCCCCAGCCTCTGACACTCATTCAGATCATTATGCCTAAAGTGCTTCCTCCATCTGAGCTTCCTCAGAAACAGTTCAAGGTCTTTGACCCAAACGAAAGAATCAAAACGTGTAGTGGGAACGAATGATAGACCATAGCCAAGGACCCTCTCTTCCATTTCAGACAATCTATAGTCGGATAGGTTGACAATCTGTTGACCGTCCGTTTGGCCTCCATTTACCATTTTTTGGCCTTTCTGTTGTGTCTTTTTCGGAAGGGATAAGGGTCCCTCATCCCTAAAAAATTGTTCTGATGTACAAAAGAGGCTGATGGTCCAAAAGAAGAGGAGGGTTCTGAACCCGAGGTATGTTCTCCTCGTTGGTCCTGATTTCCATAGTGATTTTTGTTCTCCCCCAGAGTACCACATCCTCTGATCCCACCACGTCCAGCAGACTGTGTACCTCCCCTAGATCTGTTTTGACCTCTCTCTCTCGATCTACTTTCAGAGTCTGAGAGATCCGAGGACGATATGTCGCCTCCTCCTTCTGTAAGGTTATAGGCCCTTCTCTGCTTAAAATCTTCCAGATCCCTAATGAAATGTTTATGTTTACGGCTCTTTAGATTTTGTTGATATTTCTCTACTGCACCTTGTAGTGCCAATTCCTTGATCTGGAAGTCAGAGTCGGTATTAAATTTCAGGGCCTCTTCTCTGAGGGTAGTGAGAGTCTTATTGGTCTCCTCAAATTTCTTTTTTTCCTCTTCTAGGAGGATATTCATGAAGCGGAGTGAGGAGGCCACACACTCCTCCTCCCACCTCTTAAGGAGAAGGGGGGTCCTTACTCTTTCTGCTGGAATTAGATTGATTCTCAATCCTCTGGGCACTATATTATTTTTTATATAGTGTTCCAGGGATTGTAATTCCCACCAACTTTTTGCGTTGTCTATATATGCTGTTTGTAACTCAGAGAACACCACTCTGAGGTTTCTGTTCGTTGGGCTTGTTTCAAGGTTTTTATCAGAAAACACCTCTTCAGCGTCGCTGAGCCATCTATTGCTATTTAGAGGTCCCGAGAGGAAGCCGGCCATGTCATACTGATACTGGTTACCTCAGCCTTCCGTGCGCCACACCTTGATTTGGACTGGCACTACAGCAAGCCAGTGAGTTGAATTTTGTAATTTTATATAAAAAAAATATATGTACAGTATCTCACAAAACTGAGTACACCCATCACATTTTTGTAAATACTTTATTACATCTTTTCATTGTAGAACAGTGACGATACGACACTTTGATATAATGTAAAGTAGTAAGTGTACAGCTTGTATAACACTGTAAATTTGGTGTGTACTTTAAATAACTCAATACACAGCCATTAAAGTCTAAACCACTGACAAAAAAGTAAGTACACCCCTAATTGAAAATGGACAATTTGTACCCAAAGTGTAAATATTTTGTGTGTCCACCATTATTTTCAAGCGGTACCTTAACTCTGTTTGGCATGGAGGTCACTAGAGCTTCACAGTTTTCCACTAGAATCCTCTTCCACTCTTCCATGATGACATCATGGAGCTGGTGGATGTTAGAGACTTTGAGCTCCTCCTCCTTCCATTTCAGGATGCACCACAGATGCTCTATAGGGTTTAGGTCTAGCATCTATAGCAAGGTCATCTTGAAATGATTGTCATCATGTTGGAATACTGCCCTGAGACACAGTTTCCAACAAGGGAGAAGATTATGCTCTGCTTTAGCATGTAACGGTACATGTTGGCATTTATGGTTCTCTCAATGAACTGTAGCTCCCCATAATTGGCATCACTTTTGTATCCGTAAACCATGACACTCCCACCACCATGCTTGACTGTAGGCATGGTGGTGGGAATGTCACTAATATAGTTTACAGTATACACCTACTGTGTTATCACAAGGTGCCCAAAATTTACCAGCAATGTATATTGTTGCAATTATATAAATTCTGAAAATAAATATATATACCGTATTTTTCGCTTTATAAGACACACTTTTGTTCCCCCAAATTTTGGGGGAAAGTAGGGGGTGCGTCTTATAATCCGAATATACGGGGGGTATATATATACTGCAGGGTCCAGGGGAGGTGGGGGCAGCTCTGGAGCGCTGCTGGGGGCAGGTGAAAGCTACGGGCGGCAGCGTTAGATCTCCTGCTCCCGCTCATATAATATGCACAGCCGCTGTCCATCACCGTGGTGCTGAAACCGCACCACAGTGATGGGCTGGGGCAGCGGCGCATATTATATGTGCCTGCGCCCCCCTGTGATGGCACATGCCCCCCTGTGTTAGATATGGCCCCCATGCTGCTGCTCATCCTAAAATAAAAAAGCTTTACTTATTACCCCCTCCAGCATTTCTCCCCAGTGTCCCTGCTTCCACTGTGATCAGGCACGCAGAGATAATATCACTCTGCTGTGCCGATCACATGACCGGCACCGAGAACCAGGAAGTGGAGGAGGAGCAGAAGCACGGAGGGAGACACGAGGGAGGTCAGGGCTGAGAAGGTAAGGAAAGAGTGTTTTATTTTACTATGGACAGCAGCATGGGGGCGATATCTAACACAGGGGGACTTGTGCGATCTATAGGGGCCATGGGTAGCACAGGGCGACGTGTGCAATCCATAGGGGGCCATAGGCAGCACAGGTGAATGTGTGCAATCCATAGGGGGCCATAGGCAGCACAGGGGAACGTGTGCAATCCATAGGGGGCCATAGGCAGCACAGAGGAACGTGTGCAATCCATAGGGGGCCATAGGCAGCACAGAGGGATGTGTGCAATCCATAGGGGGCCATAGGCAGCACAGGGGAACGTGTGCAATCCATAGGGGGCCATAGGCAGCACAGGGGAATGTGTGCAATCCATAGGGGGCCATAGGCAGCAAAGGGGAACGTGTGTAATCCATAGGCAGCATAGGGGAATGTGTGCAATCCATAGGGGGCCATAAGCTGCACAGGGGAACGTGTGCAATCCATAGGGGGTCATAGGCAGCACAGGGGAACGTGTGCAATCCATAGGGGGCCATAGGCAGCACAGGGGAATGTGTGCAATCCATAGGGGGCCATGGGCAGCACAGGGGGACATGTGCCATCCATAGGGGGCCATGAGCAGCACAGGGGGACATGTGCCATCCATAGGGAACCATGGGCAGCACAGGGGGACGTGTGCCATCCATAGGAGACCTGTGCCAGCTGTAGGAGACATGTGCCATCCATAGGAGACCTGTGCTAGTTGTAGGGGACGTGTGCCAGCTGTAGGGGATGTGTGCCAGCTATAGGAGATGTGTGCCAGCAATAGGAGAATTGTGCGCCAGCAATAGGGGACGCGTGCCAGCACAGGGGGACATGTGCCATAAATAGGGGATGTGTGCCAGCAATAGGGGGTGTGTGCCAGCAATACGGGACATGTGGCATCACTGGGGGACGTGTGCCAGCACAAGGGGGCTATATTCAATATAAGGAGGCCATATCCAGATTAAGGGGGCTAATTTTAGGATGGGGGGGCTATGAGGGACATATACCCTATATGATTTGTTAGACAGACACTGGCATTATAAGATGGACCCCATTTAACATTAAAAAAAAAAAATTCTCTTTTCCTTCACCAAATTTGGGGGTGCGTCTTATAATCAGGTGCATCTTATAAAGCGAAAAATATAAATGGACATCATTGTATCCGGAAGTTGTGTTCCTTTAGTTTATAGTATGTAGATAATTTATTGGCTGCTGTCCTTTTCACATCTTACAAAATGAGTTACTTATTTTCCTTTTTTTTTTTATTTCAGCAGAGGAAAGGAGGTTAGAGAATAGCAGCCTAAAGAGGCCATAAACCATAGACTTTGCTAAATTGTTTAAAAAGGGAGGAAAAAGAACTGCCTTGCAAAGATCAACCAATAATGTAGTAACACAAAGTAAAATATGCTGTCATTGCTTTTTTGGATTGCATTGGCCTGATACAACACAAAATTATAATATACACTACAGTTCAAAAGTTTAGGGTCACTTAGAAATTTCCTTGCTTTTGAAAGAAAAGCAATTTTTTTTCAATGAAGCTAACATTAAATTAATGAGAAATACACTCTATACATTGTTAATGTGGTAAATGACTATTCTAGCTTCAAACGTCTGGTTTTTAATGCAATATCTACATAGTTGTATAGAGGCCCATTTCCAACAACCACCACTCCAGTGTTCTAATGGTACATTGTGTTTGCTAACTGTGTTAGAAGGCTAATGAATGTTTAGAAATCCCTTAAAAACCCTTGTAATATGAAAATACCTTACAAGTATGTTAGCACAGCTGAAAACAGTTTTTCTCATTATAGAAGCTATGAAGCGGACCTTCCTTTTAGCTAGTTGAGAATCTGGAGCATTACATTTGTTGGTTCCATTAAACTCTTAGGGTTACTTTGCATGCTGCGACATTGCTACTGCGATCTCGTCGGGGTCAAATCAAACGTGACGCACATCCGGCGCCGGTAACGACGTTGCAACATGTAATGCCTAGATGCGCTGATAAACGATTGCAAAAGCATCGTAAATCAGTGATCTGTGTAGTGTCGGTCATTTTCATAATGTCGCACCAATAGGAGATACGATGTTGTTCCTCGTTCCTGCGGCATCACACATCGCTGTGTGTTAAGCCGCAGGAGTGAGGAACATCTCCTTATCTGCCTGCACCGGCTATGCGGAAGGAAGGAGGTGAGTGGGATGTTTACGTCCCGCTCATCTCCGCCCCTCCGCTTCTATTGGCCGCCTGCCGTGTGACAACGCTGTGATGCCGCACGACCCGCCCCCTTAGGAAGGAGGCGGGTCGCCAGCCAGAGCGACGTCGCAGGGCAGGTAAGTGCGTGTGAAGCTGCCATAGCGATAATGTTCGCAACGGCAGCTATCACAAGATATCACATGTACGACGGGGTCGGGTACTATAGCGCTCGGCATCGCAAGCATCGGCTAGCGATGTCGCAGCATGCAAAGTACCCCTCACTCTCAAAATGGCCAGAAAAAGAGACCTTTCATGTTTAACTTGACAGTCTATTCTTGTTCTTAGAATTGAAGGATATTCCATGCAAAAAATTGCCAAGAAACTGAAGATTTCCTACAACGGTGTGTACTACTGCCTTCAGAAGAGAGCACCAACAGTCTCTAACCTGAGTAGGAAGAGATGTGGGAGGCCTTACCGCACAACTGAGCAACAAGACAAGTACATTAGAGTCTCTAGTTTGAGAAATCGACACCTCACAGGTCCTCAACTGGCAGCTTCATTAAATAGTACCTGTAAAACGCCAGTGTCAACGTCTACAGTGAAACGGCGACTCCGGGATGCTGGCCTTCAGGGCAGAGTGGCAAAAAGAAAGCCATATCTGAGACTGGCTAATAAAAGGAAAACATTAATATTGGCAAAAGAACACAGACATTGGGCAGAGTAAGATTGGAAAAAAGTGTTATGGACAGACAAATCGAAGTTTCAGGTGTTTGGATCACACAGAAGAACATTTGTGAGTCATAGAACTACTGAAAAGATGCTGGAAGTGTGCCTGACGCTATCTGTCAAGCATGGTGGAGGTAATGTGATGTCCTGGGGTTGCTTTGGTGTTGGTAAAGTGGGAGATTTGTACAAGGTAAAAGGGATTTTGAATAAGGAAGGCTATCACTCCATTTTGCAATGCCATGCCATACCCTGTGGACAGCGCTTGATTGGAGCTAATTTCTTCCTACAACAGTATGATGACCCAAAGCACACCTCCAAATTATGTATGAACTATTTAGGGAAGAAGCAGGCAGCTGGTATTCTATCTGTAATGGAGTGGCCAGCCCAGTCACCAGATCTCAACCCTATTGAGCTGTTGTGGAACCAGCTTGACCGTATGGCATGCAAAAAGTGCCCATCAAGCCAATCCAACTTGTGGGATGGGGGAAGCATGGGGAGAAATATCTCCAGATTACCTCATCAAATTAACAGCTAGAATGCCAAAGGTCTGCAAAGCTGTAATTGTGTCAGGTTTCCGGGTTTTCCAGTTCTCTGTTGAAAAAGCTTGCCCTCAGTTAACATGGAGTTTACTGTTCTGTTGCCCTACTTCCTGTCCAGCTGCTTAAAAGGCCGCCTCTAAACCTAGTCCAGCGCCTGAGTATACTGCTTGCTGTGTGCTCCTGCTTTGCTGCTGCTAATCCTGTTTGCCTTTGGATCCTCCTAAAGACTACCGACCGACCGACTCTGGACCTTACCTGGTTTCTCAAGTTGTGCCCGGATTCCGTCTGCCATCTTCGGTTAGCACTCTGCCCGGTTCTCTCTGGTTCGTAACCACTCTGGACATTCATCCCGTACGGACACTCCTGGACTTTTACCGTTTGCCCCTTGTGTCCCGGCTGCTGCGCATTTAGGCCTTCCGGGGGTGATTGCCGGACAGTCCCTGTATAGGGGTTCGCTCTGGTGGTCTCCCTGGGGGAGTCCGGTGCGTGGCCCCGGGAATTCCCTTCGCTCCGTCTCGGGAAGGTATTGCGTGTATTTGTACTGCTGTGTTTTCCGTTGTGTATCCGTGGTTACATATTATAAAATATCTTGTACCAAGAACTCGTCTCTGATTCTCATTGCCCTACGCTATCGAAATCCTCAGAACATATATATAAGTATTACATTATACTCAGGCCACTGAGAGGATTTCGCTGGGGCAATGACTGAGACACGAGTAGATCAGCTCTTCTCCATGATTAACTCCCTACAGCAGGAGATGGAGGCAGTGCAGAATAAACTTAGAGATGTGGAGGCACAGCTGGGCCATGATCACCAGGTACTGGGTCCGGCTATACAGGATTTGCAAGTCAGAGTGGAGGCTCAGGAAGCCGTTCCCACTACGTCCGTATCAACTGCCGGTATGCCTAGGTTACCCCCATTCCGTTTCAATGGTGATCGTAGTCAGTTCCGTGGATTTGTTAATCAATGTATACTGTTTTTCGATGTACATTCTGATTATTACCGTTCTGACCGGTCAAAAGTGTTATGTATCATCATGTTATTAACCTCACGAGCACTGGCTTGGGCTAATCCCATGATAGAGAATCGGGACATCCGTTTGAATCACCTGGATGACTTTCTGAATGCAATGGCACAAATGTTTGATGATCCGAATCGCCGTGCTACCGCTGAAGCGGCTCTCCTTTCCTTACGTCAGGGAAAGCGGTCTGTCGTTGAATACGCCACTGAGTTCAAGAGGTTAGTGGTAGACACCGATTGGGGAAACAACGCCTTATTGTCTGTTTTCAGAAAAGGTTTGTCCGGTACCATCAAGGACGAGTTAGCCCGTTCCGAATCTCCAGGGGATTTTGAACTGTTTCTCCAGCACTGTGTGCGCATTGATACCCGTTTGACGGAACGTAGACAGGAAAAATGGGCAGCTGTAAACCGTGTAAACAATATTGCGTTTCCTTCCAGAGAACCCGCTCTCAGGACGCCACGGGAGGCTGAGGACGTACCCATGCAAGTGGACTCTCTGCAAAAACGAGAGACCAACGAACGTCGTGAACACCGGCTCCGTGAGCGTTTGTGTTTCTATTGCGGTCAATCGGACCATTTCTTGATCGACTGCCCGAAACGTCCAAATCGCCCAAATAAGGTATTGGCAGCCATGGCAGAGTGTGACAACACGGACGCAGAGTCCGATATCTCTGAGGCAAGTGGACATTTGGATGCGGTGTTTCCCTTGACGGTAATGTCTACCTCACCGAAGGACTCAGAGGGGAAATATACCCATTGCTCACTCCCCATTCAGATCCGTTGGGAGGGACAGCTAATTCCTACCTCTGCAATGATAGACTCTGGGGCAGGGGGAAATTTCATGGACTCTTCCTTTGCCAGGAAACACGGTATCCGGACTCAGCAAAGATCCTCACCGGTTACCATGGAGACGGTAGACGGATCTCCGTTAATCTCTGGACCAGTGGATCGGGAAACCGTACCGCTCGAATGCGTGATGAAGCCAGGTCAGCAGGGGACCCTTGTTTTCATGATAATTTCTTCTCCTCATTTTCCGATTATTTTAGGTATTCCGTGGCTACGGTCTACAAATCCCGTCATCGATTGGGAGACCAAAGAAATATCCTTCCCACCGCAGAGTGGTCCGACCGTTTGTCCAACTGTTCCGGTTCCAGTAACATCAAATACGGAGGGCACTGTACAGGTACCTGTTTTACCCCCGGTTTACCGTGACTTCGCTGATATATGCGACAAAAGAAAGGCTGATCGGCTTCCCCCGCATAGACCGTATGATTGCCCCATAGACTTACTCCCAGGGGCGGAGATTCCGTTTGGTCATGTCTACCCGTTGGCGGCACCTGAGCTAGAAGCACTAAAAGAGTATATTGATGAAAGCCTAGCCAAGGGATTTATTCGTCCGTCTACCTCACCCGCAGGGGCACCCATCTTTTTCGTGAAAAAGAAGGAGGGGACTCTGAGACCCTGTATTGACTATCGGGAACTGAATAAGATAACCATCCGGAACCGGTATCCGTTACCGTTGATTCCTGAGCTATTGGAGAGGGTCCAACAGGCAAAAATATTCACCAAATTAGACCTCCGTGGGGCATATAATCTGCTTCGTATACGTCCCGGAGACGAGTGGAAGACCGCGTTCCGATGTCGGTACGGACATTTTGAGTACCTAGTGATGCCTTTTGGACTTTGTAACGCTCCCGCGGCATTTCAACATCTAGTTAACGATATTTTTAGGGATATCATGGACCAATTCATGGTGATCTATCTGGACGATATCCTAATCTTTTCTGATTCTTTACAGGAACACCAGGAGCACGTTAAGACCGTACTTACCCGGCTGAGGGAAAACCACCTGTACATTAAACTGGAGAAATGCGAGTTCCACTGCTCACAAATACAATTCTTAGGTTATGTCATCTCTCCTCAGGGACTGAACATGGAATCTAGCAAGATACAAGCCATTCTCGACTGGCCGGAACTGGGAAACGTCAAAGAGGTACAACGCTTTGTCGGTTTTGCCAACTTTTACCGACGCTTTATCCGTAACTTTTCAGAGATTGTTCGTCCCATCACTCTGTTAACCAAAAAAGGACAGAAGTTTGTGTGGTCCGCCCAGGCCCAGGAAGCATTCCATCGTCTCAAGGTATGTTTTACCTCAGCGCCAATATTGGTACATCCAAATCCCGCACTTCCCTTTATCGTGGAGGTTGACGCTTCCGACTATGCATTGGGGGCCATTCTGTCTCAAAGGACCGGGGACAAGAGTCTCTTGCATCCGTGTGCCTTCTTTTCCCGCCGGTTGTCCCCTGCAGAAAGGAACTATGACATTGCGGACAAGGAATTACTGGCGATTATTTCCGCTTTCAAGGAGTGGAGACACCACTTACAGGGAGCCGCACAGCAAGTGATAGTACTCACAGATCATCGTAATCTGGAATTTCTTAAGTCTGCCAGGTGCCTGTCTCCACGGCAAGCCCGTTGGAGCCTATTTCTTAACCAATTCAATTTTGTCGTTACATACCGTCCAGGTTCACGTAATGGGAAAGCCGATGCCTTGTCCCGAATCCACGCCGTGGACTCCGTGCCTGGAACCCCGTCTCAGACCGTGTTATCGGATGCCAATTTCGTTGGAGTAATCCAGGACCAGGACTTGTGGAAGGACATCAAGCTGGCCTATGATGGTGACGTATTTCTTGCCGCCCCCCCGAATGATGTAACTCTCGTTCTTCGGAATGGTGTGTGGTTGAGAGAGCGACGCATTTATGTCCCGGAGGCCGTAAGACTTCGGGTTCTCAAGTTGGTTCATGACTCCGTGTTGGCCGGTCATAGGGGGGTACAGAAGACGCAGGAATTTCTGAGCCGGTTTTTCTGGTGGCCTACCTGTTTAAAGGACGTGAAGGACTATGTCCACTCATGTGTGGTTTGTGCCCGATGCAAGGTCCCTCGTGTGGCTCCTACGGGACTCCTCCAACCGTTACCCGTGCCATCTCGCCCTTGGGGGTCTATCTCAATGGATTTTATTGTGGAGTTGCCAGTCTCAGGCGGGCATAATACCATTTTAGTGGTGGTGGATCGATTGACTAAAGCTGCTCACTTCATTCCGTGTACCGGTCTTCCCTCAGCCGCAGAGACAGTGGATTTGGTTATCCAGAACGTATTCCGATTGCATGGGGTACCAGACAAGATCATCTCCGATCGGGGCGTGCAGTTCACATCTAGATTCTGGAAGGGGTTTTGTACGGCACTCCAGATTGATGTCTGTTTGTCTTCTGCATACCATCCTCAGACAAATGGGCAAACCGAGCGGACAAATCAAACCCTGGAACAATACCTTCGCTGTTATGTCAGCCATCTCCAAGACGATTGGTTGAAGATGCTTCCGTTGGCGGAGTTCTCCTACAACAACACTCAGAGCAGCTCCACTAAGGTAACGCCCTTTTTCGCTAACCTAGGTTACCATCCGACTATTTTGCCTAGGTCACCGGTTGCGGTTTCGGTGCCAGCGGTGGAGGACAGATTGACAGAAATACGACAAAATCTGGAGGTTCTAAAGGACACCGTGGCTACGGCCCAGGAGCGTTACAAGAGGTCGGCAGACACTCACCGGAAACCGGCACCCATGTACAAGGTAGGGGATTCTGTATGGTTATCCACCAAAAACCTGAGATTGGGTGTTCCTTCGCAGAAGCTGGGACAAAAATTCATCGGTCCGTTTAAGATCACCGGGATCGTGAGCCCTGTGGCCTGTCGGCTACGGTTACCGCACCATCTAAAGGTACACCCGGTCTTTCATGTGTCTCTCCTCAAACCCGCTTCCCCTAATACGTTTCATGGTCGTGTTGTGCCTCCTCCTCCGCCTGTGATGGTCGACGGCGAGGAGCAGTTCGTGGTCGAGGACATTATTGACTCCCGGCTCCATCGTCGTCGGCTTCAGTATCTGGTACGTTGGCAGGGGTACGCCCCCGAGGACGATTCCTGGGAACCAGTAGGTAACATTCGGGCACCCCGGAAGATTGCTCAGTTTCATCGACGTTTCCCGGACAAGCCGGGTCCTGATCCGTCCTGAGGCCGTCTCTGGGGGGGGGGAGTAATGTCAGGTTTCCGGGTTTTCCAGTTCTCTGTTGAAAAAGCTTGCCCTCAGTTAACATGGAGTTTACTGTTCTGTTGCCCTACTTCCTGTCCAGCTGCTTAAAAGGCCGCCTCTAAACCTAGTCCAGCGCCTGAGTATACTGCTTGCTGTGTGCTCCTGCTTTGCTGCTGCTAATCCTGTTTGCCTTTGGATCCTCCTAAAGACTACCGACCGACCGACTCTGGACCTTACCTGGTTTCTCAAGTTGTGCCCGGATTCCGTCTGCCATCTTCGGTTAGCACTCTGCCCGGTTCTCTCTGGTTCGTAACCACTCTGGACATTCATCCCGTACGGACACTCCTGGACTTTTACCGTTTGCCCCTTGTGTCCCGGCTGCTGCGCATTTAGGCCTTCCGGGGGTGATTGCCGGACAGTCCCTGTATAGGGGTTCGCTCTGGTGGTCTCCCTGAGGGAGTCCGGTGCGTGGCCCCGGGAATTCCCTTCGCTCCGTCTCGGGAAGGTATTGCGTGTATTTGTACTGCTGTGTTTTCCGTTGTGTATCCGTGGTTACATATTATAAAATATCTTGTACCAAGAACTCGTCTCTGATTCTCATTGCCCTACGCTATCGAAATCCTCAGAACATATATATAAGTATTACAAATTGCTGCAAAGGGAGCATTCTTTGATGAAAGCAAAGTTTGAAGGAGAAAATTATTATTTCAAGTATAAATCATTATTTCTAACCTCGTCAATGTCTGGACTATATTTTCTATTCATTATGCGACTCATTTGATAAATAAAAGCGAGTGTTCATGGAAAAGACAAAATTGTCTGGGTGGCCCCAAACTTTTGAACTGCAGTGTATATATGTATATATATATATATATATATATATATATATATATATATATATATATATATATGAGACAAGCAAGTAGATGGGGAAAATACAAGGCGACTGAGTTTTCGTTTGGGACCGTGAAGAAGGCGGTTGCTACCGCTGAAACGCATTGTCCGCTACTGTGTCTATCTTGCATTACAACTTTCTGTCAAGAGCTCTGGAATTTTTAACTAGGGCACAATAAAGTTGAAAAAAATCTTTTTACTGCCACCTGGAGTCGCCTTGTATTTGCTGGATCCACTTGCTTGTCTCATATTTCCCTGGATCTTCTCCCAGTCCAGATCCGTGCAACAAGGAAGAAACAGGCATACAATTGGGCATGAGCTCGGACAGGTGAGCTGGTCTACAACTTTTCTTGGTTGAAACTTTGTGTGTATATATATATATATATATGATCCACAATGTAGAGATGAATAGGTCGCACTCCAAAGGTCGAATAAAGAAATTCTTTTTATTCCACGATCACATCAGGGGTACAGGTAGTGAGGGAGGATGAGGGTGTGCCACGTCGGACGACGGCAGCCGTTTCGCAAGTGAACTTGCTTCTACGGGTCCAGTGCTCTTTGGCACTGGACCCGTAGAAGCAAGTTCACTTGCGAAACGGCTGCCGTCGTCCGACGTGGCACACCCTCATCCTCCCTCACTACCTGTACCCCTGATGTGATCGTGGAATAAAAAGAATTTCTTTATTCGACCTTTGGAGTGCGACCTATTCATCTCTACATTGTGGATCTTGCATCGTCTTCGCTTTGGGACACGCACCCAGGTCTCCACCTGCATGAAAGCACAGTTTTGTCAGCCATACGGGGATCAGCAGTGCCCGGTATCCTCCACTCAGCTTTATATATATATATATATACAGACCAAAAGTTTGGACACACCTCATTCAAAGAGTTTTCTTTATTTTCATGACTGAAAATTGTATTCACATTGAAGGCATCTACACTATGAATTAACACATATGGAATAAAATACTTAACAAAAAAGTGTGAAAAAACTGAAAATATATCTTATATTCTAGGTTCTTCAAAGTAGCCACCTTTTGCTTTGATTACTGCTTTGCACACTCTTGGCATTCTCTTGATGAGCTTCAAGAGGTAGTCACCGGAAACCAGAAATGGTCTTCCAACAGTCTTGAAGGAGTTCTCAGAGATGCTTAGCACTTGTTGGCCCTTTTGCCTTCACTCTGCGGTCCAGCTCACCCCAAACCATCTCGATTGGGTTCAGGTCTGGTGACTGTGGAGGCCAGGTCATCTGGCGTAGCACCCCATCACTCTCCTTCTTAGTCAAATAGCCATTAAACAGCCTGGAGATGTGTTTGGGGTCATTGTCCTGTTGAAAAATAAATGATGGTCCAACTAAACGCAAACCGGATGGAATAGCACGCCGCTGCAAGATGATGTGGTAGCCATGCTGGTTCAGTATGCCTTCAATTTTGAATAAATCCCCAACAGTGTCAACAGCAAAGCACCATCACACCTCTTCCTCCATATTTCACTGTGGGAACCAAGCATGTAGAGTCCATCTGTTCACCTTTTCTGCGTCGCACAAAGACACGGTGGTTGGATCCAAAGATCTCAAATTTGGACTCATCAGACCAAAGCACAGATTTCCACTGGTCTAATGTTCATTCCTTGTGTTCTTTAGCCCAAACAAGTCTCTTCTGCTTGTTGCCTGTCCTTTAGCAGTGGTTTCCTAGCAGCTATTTTACCATGAAGGCCTGCTGCACAAAGTCTCCTCTTAACAGTTGTTCTAGAGATGTGTCTGCTGCTAGAACTCTGTGTGGCTTTGACCTGGTCCCTAATCTGAGCTGCTGTTAACCTGCGGTTTCTGAGGCTGGAGACTCGGATAAACGTATTCTCCGCAGCAGAGGTGACTCTTGGTCTTCCTTTCCTGGGGCGGTCCTCATGTGAGCCAGTTTCTTTGTAGCGTTTGATGGTTTTTGCCACTGCCCTTGGGGACACTTTCAAAGTTTTCCCAATTTTTTTGGACTGACTTACCTTTATTTCTTAAAGTAATGAGGGCCACTCGTTTTTCTTTACTTAGCTGCTTTTTTCTTGCCATAATACAAATTCTAACAGTCTATTCAGTAGAACTATCAGCTGTGTATCCACCAGACTTCTGCACAACACCACTGATGGTCCCAACCCCATTTATAAGGCAAGAAATCCCACTTATTAAACCTAACAGGGCACATCTGTGAAGTGAAAACCATTTCCGCTGACTATCTCTTGAAGCTCATCAAGAGAATGCCAAGAGTGTGCAAAGCAGTAATCAAAGCAAAAGTTGGCTACTTTGCAGAACTTAGAATATAAGACATATTTTCAGTTGTTTCACAATTTTTTGTTAAGTATTTCATTCCACATGTGTTAATTCATAGTTTTGATGCCTTCAATGTGAATCTACAATTTTCAGAGTCATGAAAATAAAGAAAACTCTGTAAATGAGAAGGTGTGTCCAAACAGTTGGTCTGTACTGTATATATATATATATATATATATATATATATATATATATTATTGCCTAAATGATAATCTAGATGCAATATGCCTTCCCTCATGCAATAAATGTGGGACTCAATTGATACACAGTTTGGAATCCAGTTATAAAGAGGATACTGAATTCAAAAAGGGTGGGGAAAGATGTCACCTATTATATTCTCCAACAGTGGTGGGCGCAGCAGACGTACATGCTACAGAGACCCTGAAACTGGCCCTTCCCCCGCAACAGTCATAATTTCTAGATTAGTAAGAAGTAAGTAACTAAGTGTTATTTATTTATTTCCTTCAACCATGTAAAGAGTAGACGACCATGAACTGTGTCATAGTCAGAGCTAAAGTTACAGAATGATCTAACTAGAGATGAGCCACCCCCTAGTGTTCGAGTTCAGTTTGGTTTGTCGAACGGTGAGTGTGTTCGCCGAACGTTCGACGAACGTTCGTCGAACACCTTCGAACCCCATTGAAAACAATTGCAGGCAAACACAAACACATACAAACACATAGAAAACACTTTCTAAGGTGTCCAAAAGGTGACAAGCAACTCAGAAGACACCAAAAACACATGAAAAAGTTACAAGTACATAGACTCATGCTGAAAGAACAGAGCTGGACGAGTAAAAGGAGGAGGAGACACAGATATAGGAGTATCTGCAAGTGAACATCGATGCCATAACTGTGCAACTTGAGCCTTGCTCATTTTGGGCTTCCAATCTGGAAAAATGGCCTGAGCTCGCCACTTACGCCTTGGGGATCTTGTCGTGTCCCGCAGCCAGCGTTCTCTCAGAACGTGTATTCAGTCCTACTGGAGGTGTGCTGAGAGATAAGCGCACGTGTCTGTCCAGTGACAATGTGGACAGACTAACGTTCATCAAGATGAACAAATCATGGATCTGCAAGGACTTTTCTACCCCTGTGTCATCCTGGGGAGTGTAAAGGCTTGTGTATTTTTGATTGTGCTTCATGAAAATCAACATTTTAAGTTTGCAACTGTGGGATAATTGATGCCATTTAAGTGGTGTCTGTGGCCACATTTTTTGAAAAAATGGAGACTCTTGTTGGAGTCCCCTTGCTGTGTTTTACATGATTTTAGAATGGCATGACATGCCTAAGAGGTTGAGTTTCAGCATCTGCAAGCTGTTGGCTAAAGAAATGCTGCCTTTCCGCCCGGTGGACAGAGAGGATTTTCGAGACCTTATGTCCATTGCAGTGCCCCAAGAGCAGATGCCCAGTCGGCACTACTTCTCCAAGAAAGGTGTGCTTGCGCTACACCAGCATGTTGCACACATCATCACCGCTGCCTTGACAAACTCTGTGTGACAGGGTGCATTTCACCACAGATCCTTGGAACAGTAAGCATGGACAGGGGCGTTACATGTCGCTGACTGGGCACTGGGTAACTATGGTGAGAGATGAAGAAGGGTCTGCTGTACAAGTCTTGCCATCCCCACGAGTTGTGCGTCAATCCTCTGTATGTAGAAGTTCCTCCACTGCTTCTGCCTCCTCAACCTCGTCTGGGTCATCCACCTCCGCCCAAATCCTGTCTGATCAGGCCGCCCGCGTTGTAACTGTGTACAAGGAATCCCGCACACCTCCTTACTATGCTGGCAGCAGAGCTTAATGGCATCAGTCAGTCGACTCTTTACTTTGAAATGTATGGGAAATGTGAGTCACACCGCTGAGGAGTTGTGGACAGTTAGGTCTGGAGACCGAGTTTCGTCAATGATCATCTCCACTTAACCTGCAGCCAGGGAAGGTCGTGTGCGACAATGCTGCAAACCTGGGTGTGGCCCTTCACCAGGACAATTTGACACACGTGCCTTGTATGGCTCACGTGTTGAACCTGGTTGTCCAGAAATTTTTAAACCACTATCCCGGCCTACATGGGTTTCTGCAGAGGGCACGGTGTAACGCCTGCATGGATCCACAGACTCAGACGGGCTGTAAAGGATAGGCTAGAGGGAAGCCACTCACCAAGCAGGACCCATAGAGCCCTTAAACCCTTTATCCCCTATACAGGAATTTGGAATTACACAGGGCCCAAGGTGATCACTACCTGTGGAAGGCTGCAGTCCGAGAGAGTAGTAGTCAGGCAGGGTCAAACCAGGAATTGTGGAACAGGGACAGAATTGGACATCAAGGACGTAATCAGAAAACAAGTGGTTGTCAAATCCGGATCGGTCAGCGAGGTACATAAACAGCAGGCAGGAGACGTAGTCAGGAAACAAGCAGTAGTCAGCATACAAAATCACAAAACAGAACAGGGCAGAACAAGAACCAAAAGTTCAAAACTATCTCTGGCAGTGGTCAGCAGACAGGAGGGGCATTAAAAATGGTGTGGTGTCTTCCCATTGGTTGTAGCTGAATGATGGTACTTCAGCTGTGAGACATCCACCACCTACAGTCAGCCAGTGGTACTGCAGATCCCAAGGTAACCCAGCCCAGTGGATGAGCAGAGCCTGCACCCACCGGCGCCACTGGCATCGACTCCTCTCCCATCTCCAGCACTATCCACGAAAGGAACACGGCATCGCCTGGCGATCGGAGTAGAAGTCGCTGGAGCGGACTCCAGTGGTGACGTAACAGCCGTGTGCGACAATGCTGCAAACCTGGGTGCGGTCGTTCGCTGGGGCAATGTGACACACGTATCTTGTGTGCCTCACGTGTTGAACCTGGTTGTCCATCAATTTTTAAACCACTATCCCGACCTACATGGGCTTCTGCAGAGGGCACGTTCGCTATGTGATCACTTCCGCCGTTCACACCCCGCAGCTCAACGACTTGCATCGCTCCAGAAGTCTTTCGGCCTGATGGTTCACCGTCTGAAATGCGATGTGCCGACACACAGGAATTTGAATCTGCACATGTTCCAGCGACTGTGGCAGCACCGCCGAACCCTGCTGCAATACGTTATGACGTATAGCCTGTGCCAACAAGATTCAAAGGTGGGGCAGATCACGCTGCTGGAGTGGTCTTAGAGATCAAGGACCTAAGCACCCTTCTGAACAGTTTCGAAATGGCGATGAAGATGTTTAGCGCTGACTATGCCATTATCAGCATGACAATTCCAGTCATCTACATGCTGGAGCACACTCTAAACACTATTCGGAGTCAGGTGGTGGGACAAGAGGAAGGGGAGGAAGTTCAGGAGTCATATGCGGAAGGAATAACAAGATCTCCAAGGTCCAGATGGTCAGCAGCACCAAGGCGGCAGGCATGGGACGGTGGGGGAGAGGGATGGCTGCGCATGGTAGCAGCCAAACTGTTGAGGAAGGTGCAGGTCCCAGGAAGAAATGGAGGACAAACTGGCGATGGGCATGGAAGAATCAGCAGATGAGGGAGACCTTGATCACATTTCTATTGTGCGAGGTTGGGGGGAGAGGGCAGAGGAAGGAAGCATGATTCTCACCTTGCCGCCGACAACACAGCAAGGAATTGTTCCTCCTGGAGGCACAAGACACATGAGCGCCTTCTTGCTGCACTACCTACAACATGACCCTCGGATTGTCAGAATTCGAAGTAATGCTGACTATTGGGTTGCCACACTCTTAGTTCCCCAGTACAAGACAAAATTTGGAGAAATAATTCCTGCCATAGAAAGGGACACACGTATGCATGAGTATCAGCAGACGCTGTTACACAATCTTCGCTCAGCTTTTCCACTAAACACCAGTGGTGCACAGAATGAATCTCACCGCTTTGTCATTTCTAGGAGGAAATGGTCTTTTACTTGTCCACATCTGAGGGACCGAGGGCTGGCTGTTGTGCTGAGATGGCATTGAGTAGGGTGTCCCTGCAGAGTTGCAAATTTGGTCATATACAAAATGAGTGGAAAAAAGCCAGATGCTGTTGGAAAGGGGAACAGGCGTATTGGAAAGGGAAAAAAAAGTTTGTGTCCGTGGGGTTGGTGGTAAAGCAACAGTAACATCTGCTGAAGAAACACCATCTGTTACGGGGGGACTGGCAGATTAGGATAAGGTGGTATATATCCCAATCGCCAGTCGGGGTCCACCGTGCTCGTAGATGGAAAAGGAGATGCTGGCAACCCGAAGGTTAGGCAGGGGATACAGAGCTGGGTGGCTCTGAAACTAATAGGAGCCTGACCCAAGTTAAACGACACTCGGATCAGGAGACTGTGAACTCTGTTAGCGTCACAGGGTCCACATACCCAGCCCAGGAACTCCCTGTTAACAACACAGGAGCCCTGGGGTACGCTGTCCGTGTGCGTAGGGGGCACACCTGTGGACAGCAGGTGCAGCAACAGCCCGTTATTGCCACTGGGCTGCACTAGCAGGACTAGTAGTACAGAAGCTGTCCGTAACAGTGCCGCGTAACCGAGTGTGGTGGCATCCAGCACGCTATCACTGCCTGCCTCTGTCCTAAAGCAGCAATGGGTTCAACACATGAAGGTGTACTCTGTCTAAGCATAATAGAAGACTGCGCACCTATATGTTGTCTCCATCCCCTTTTATAACCTGGGTCTGCCCCAACCCAGGGTGGACCACAATGCACCTCCAGGAGCCAATAGCAGAGTGCCATGTTATCAGTGACATAACCAGCGGCTTATCAGCTTGAGCATGCTCAGTGCTCAGTAGGCACAACACAAGACTTAGACATGGCACGCAGTCCAAGTACCTGTGCAAAGAGGCTTTTCGCACAAACTGTGGGAGCATGCTCAGGAACCCTAACTGAGGACGTAACCTCAGGAATGGCACAGTCAGGCTGAGCATGCTCACAAGGCGAAACACTGGAGTTAGGCTGTGGCTGGGGTAAATCGGCACACGCATGCGCACTAGCCGCCTCTCCCCACTTAGACGTGGAGGAGGAAGCAGCCAGCTGGATGACCCGAGGCATGGCCAAAAATGGCAGCCGAGGCCTGGGCGCAACTGGAACCGCAGCAGGCTGCTTGCAGCTACGGCGGCACCGATTCGTAACACCATCTTCCAGCGAAAATAAGATGTCTACTTCTTCTCGTGGATAATCTGATATGATCCCTTTGTTATGGACACGACCATCGCTACCAAATGTAGATGAGGCACCAAAACAGCAGGTGCTTGAATGGATCTCAAGTGCTCCATCAAGTGGCCTCTCCTCCACCTCAACTTCAATATCCTAAATACTCCATTCCTCTGTGGTGTCACCCCAATTGCACTTGCTTCCTACCAGCTCTCAAGTCTCCACCCGCCCTGCTGAGTATGGGGTAACAGAGATGGTTGAGTCTGCAGAGCTGTTTAGTAACACTATAGCCTGGGAATCAGAGGTCTGCTCCAAACCTGCAGTGAGTCCAGACAAGTAAATCATCTGCATTGATGCCCAGAAGCTTTGTGAGTCGGATCCAGGCCCAGATGAAGAAGGTTCTGAGCATAATGTAGACCCTCATTCCCAAACTGTAACTCGTCTTGGTGGAGACAATGGAGAACATGCTGATGAGATTCAGATACCTGATTGGAACGTCAATTTTACTATTCGCTCAGGGCAGGAAGAGGTTTGCTCTGAGGAGTCAGGACGAGGGGAGTGAGAACACACAGGGTGATGATGAGGTTGGAGACCCCACTTAGTGTCAACCCACAGTCAGGCAGTCGATGAGGTCAGCAGAGGAAATGGAGAAGGATGATACTGACGACGAGGTTAGGTTGAGCCTTCCTGGACAGAGACAGAGTACTGGAAGCACGTCAACAAGTGCATCCTCAGCCACAACACTGCCTCTGAGCAGAAGTAATGGTGGCTCTGCAGGTTGCATGGGCTGTAAGCCTTGCCTAGCCGGGGCCTTTTTTGACATCGCAAAGGATCACCCAACTCATGTCACCTGTAAGATTTGTCAACAATCTGTAAGTAGAGGCCAAAAACTCACTAGTTTGAGTACTTCGTCCATGAACCGTCACATGGATATGAAGTGATAGGGTGAGGGTGTATTGATGACCTTTATCCACTCTGAATGCAAGATGATTATTTGCCGTTCATTGTATGCATTGTTATTCACATGTAAAAGGGTAAGAGTGTATAAATGACCTTTATTCACTGTAAATGCAAAATGTTTATTTACTGTCAATTGTATGCATTGTTGCTGACCACCCACAAGGGGCCGCTGTTTTGCATCTGCCTTTGACTGTTTGGTCACTATAGCAACAGTAAAACGGTCTTCGGCTGTAGACTCGGAGACCGGAGGAGGTGCTGTACGTGAGCTGAAGGAAAAGCGAAAGGTGTGCGTAACAGAAAGGAGCCGCTGCAGAAACACTTAGGTGGATTGTGAGGAGACTCGTGTTGGAGTTTGGTGAGGATGACCGTAACGCGTGTAAGCAGCATCCTTCGCCGGAGACCACCATTCTTCAGTTGCTGGCTATACTGATTACCATGAGAGGATCGTCAAGTCAGTATTTATGGCAGCTGGACACCACAGTACCCGGGTACGGTAGGCTGGGTCCAGGACTGCGTGCACGCAACACTTTGTTTTGGTAACAAAACACATATCTGTTCTGCTTAGGCCGACTATATAGACAATAAGACTTGCTTGCTCTGCTCTGTCAGTTTGTCAGCTACAGTTAAAATCTTAAAAGGACAGCGACACATGTTTGCATTGACTGTTGCTCTACAAGATTTCCAGGACTGTGTTGCTGAGCTGTGTGGTTTGCCTTACCACTTTTATCATCTGCCTTATCTGTGAGGCTTCAGCAAACAAGGGTATTCAGGGGGGTTAATGGGTTTTGTCTATGTTTAGGTAGATAAGTTGTAAGCTCTTGTGCTGCACCACTTTTAGGTCATGTTCGCACACACACATACACACACAATTACTCCTGCTACCCAGAGGGATTACCAGGTATTAGGCGACTGTTTAGTCAGTCCCTTGGTTAGGCAAAGGTTGGTAAGAAGGCGGTATAAATTGCCATTACGAGTGGCGCAGCATAGGGGTGTAGGCTTTTGGACTTGTAAATAGATTGTTCTTTTCTTTCTGTTTTATGCATGGTTGTTATTGTTTGTTTTGGTAAAGTTAAACAATCATTTATCAACCCAACTGCCTAGAGTCCTTTTCCTGGTGCGTGGTTTTGCTGTATATTGGGGAGCCCACCCTGTACATGACTTTAAATGAAGCATAAGTCGCAGTGGGAAGGTCACTGTGCTACAATGCGGCCTAGCGGGGCGGGGAAACCACCGTCTGCCCCATCAAGTGCATCTGCGTGCTCTTCATCCTCTGTGACTGTGGGGACAGCAGTCACACATGCTTTTGGTGCAGACCTTCCACCTTTTTACCCGCAACAGGCAGTGTGATTGTCAGGTCGTCAGTTGTTTTGGAAATGGAAACAGCTGCTGGTGTTGAGCTCTCTCAGACATCGAGAGCACCACCTTTGGATGAAGGCAACATTATATCTACGCCTGCACCTTCCTCACAGATTGACTGGACTACCTGCAGTTAAAAATAGTCTAGCAGAAATGGAGAGGTGATGTAGCTTTCTTGACAGCAGTGGTAGGTCACTGACTATCACAGACACTGATACTATGCCCCAAAGAATTGCCTACACTTTTTGCAGTTAAACATAGGCTAGTAGAAATGGAGAGGTGGTTTAGCTTTCTTGACAGCAGTGGTAGGTCTCTGACTTTCACAGACACTGATACTATGCCCCATAGAATTGCCTGGACTACCTACAGTTAATAATTGTCTAGCAGAAATGGAGAGGTGGTGTAGCTTTATTGACAGCAGTGGTAGGTCACGACTATCACAGACACTGATACTATGCCCCAAAGCATTGCCTGGACTACTTGCAATTAAACATTGTATAGCAGAAATCGAAAGGTGGTGTAGCTTTCTTGACAGCAGTGGTAGGTCACTATCACAGACACTGATACTATGCCCCAAAGAACTGCCTGGACTACCTGCAGTTAAAAATTGTCTAGCAGAAATGGAGAGGTGGTGTAGCTTTCTTGACAGCAGTGGTAGGTCCCTGACTATCACAGACACTGATACTATGCCCAAAGGAATTGCCTGAGCTGATTTAGACAGACGCTGTGAAAAACCCTTGCATATCGCTGGCACAGACCTGACTAGCAAAAATCGCTATGAACTGCTCTAATCTATCCCTGAAATTACAAGTAGTCCCTAATCCCTAAACCGATGTGTAGATTGCACTTTTTAAGTGTATAGCGCCCGCAGCAGCAGCAGCGGGAGCGGTGACTGACACACATCCGCAGCACTGAGATAATGGCGACGATGGGGAAAATGGCTGGGTCTTATAGGGCAAGAACATGTGACATGCACAGCCAATGAAACATGCCCTTGCTTGTCTGGACAGAATCCACTTTGCTGTGTGTGTATCTGTTATTGGCTGACAGCCTTGCCCGCCCCACTGTACGCGCGGTTGGAAAAAAAAATGGCGATGATACTATGCCCCAAAGAATTGCCTGCACTTTTTGGAGTTAAACATTGGCTAGTAGAAATGGAGAGGTGGTTTAGCTTTCTTGACAGCAGTGGTAGGTCTCCGACTATCACAGACACTGATACTATGCCCCATAGAATTGCCTGGACTACCTGCAGTTAAAAATTGTCTAGCAGAAATGGAAAGGTGGTGTAGCTTTCTTGACAGCAGTGGTAGGTCACTGACTATCACAGACACTGATACTATGCCCCAAAGAATTGCCTGGACTACTTGCAGTTAAACATTGTATAGCAGAAATCAAAAGGTGGTGTAGCTTTCTTGACAGCAGTGGTAGGTCACTGACTATCACAGACACTGATACTATGCCCCAAGGAATTGCCTGAGGTGATTTAGGGGTGCTTCACACACAGCGAGCTCACTGCCGAGATCGCTGCTGAGTCACGCTTTTTGTGACGCAGCAGTGACCTCATTAGCGATCTCGCTGTGTGTGACACTGAGCAGCGATCTGGCCCCTGCTGCGAGATCGCTGCTCGTTACACACAGCCCTGGTTCGTTTTCTTCAAAGCCGCTCTCCTGCTGTGACACACAGATCGCTGTGTGTGACAGCGAGAGAGCGACAAATGAAGCGAGCAGGGAGCAGGAGCCGGCGTCTGACAGCTGAGGTAAGCTGTAACCAAGATAAACATCGGGTAACCAAGGTGGTTACCCGATATTTACCTTAGTTACCAGCCTCCGCAGCTCTCACGCTGCCTGTGCTGCCGGCTCCGGCTCTCTGCACATGTAGCTGCTGTACACATCGGGTTAATTAACCCGATGTGTACAGCAGCTAGGAGAGCAAGGAGCCAGCGCTAAGCAGTGTGCGCGGCTCCCTGCTCTCTGCACATGTAGCTGCTGTACACATCGGGTTAATTAACCCGATGTGTACAGCAGCTAGGAGAGCAAGGAGCCAGCGCTCAGTGTGCGCGGCTCCCTGCTCTCTGCACACAGCGCTGGTAACTAATGTAAACATCGGGTAACCATACCCGATGTTTACCTTAGTTACCAGTCTCCGCAGCTTCCAGTCGGCGGCTCCGTGCAAGCGCAGCGTCGCTTGCACGTCGCTGCTGGCTGGGGGCTGTTCAGTGGTCGCTGGTGAGATCTGCCTGTTTGACAGCTCACCAGCGACCATGTAGCGATGCAGCAGCGATCCTGACCAGGTCAGATCGCTGGTCGGATCGCTGCTGCATCGCTAAGTGTGAAGGTACCCTTAGACAGACGCTGTGAAAAACCCTTGCATATCCTTGGCACAGACCTGACTAGCAAAAATGGCTATGAACTGCTCTAATCTATCCCTGAAAAGGGCTGAAATTACAAGTAGTCCCTAATCCCTAAACCGATGTGTAGATTGCACTTTTTAAGTGTATAGCGCCCACAGCAGCAGCAGCAGAGGGAGCGGTGACTGACGCAGCACTGAGATAATGGCGGCGATGGGGAAAATGGCTGGGTCTTATAGGGCAAGGACATGTGACATGCACAGCCAATGAAACATGCCCTTGCTTGTCTGGCCAGAATCCACTTTGCTGTGTGTGTATCTGTGATTGGCTGACAGCCTTGCCCGCCCCACTGTACGCGCGGTTGGAAAAAAAAATGGCGATGATACTATGCCATTCTTTCAGCACTCAGCAGCACTGATCTAAACCCTGTCCCCATCGCACACTATACACTGAATTTTGTTAATATCATTATTAACAGTGACTGACAGTATTACAGTGAAAAGCTAGCTAGTAACTAGCTACGCTTTTGGTGATAAAACCATTATCGAACGGTAACTCGAACGGTCGAACGTTAAGCAAATCGTTTGAGTTCGTCGAACGACTCGAACACCGTCCAAAAATAACTTGAATTTGAAATTGGCGAACGGTTCGATTTGAACATCGCTCATCTCTAGATCTAACGCATGTTTTTAGGTTTTTTTTCATAGATGGAACAGGTTGATAAGATGTTGGTCAATTCTACACTGGATACGCTAGTTTACACAACATGAGATAATAAAAAGAAAAACCACTCCCTCCCCCCATTGGTACAGGAGGCAGAGGTGAAGATGCTCTCTCTGAAACATGTAGAGCGGAAAAGAGTAAGCTAGTCAAATGTGTATGTAGGCATGTAGCAGTAGATCTTTCCTAATGTCAGATGAGAAATCTATAAAGACTGCAGTGTGCATATGAACCCGGATGGCGGCTCTCCTTTTATCAAATGAGCTTGACATAGTGAAGATAAAGCCCAGACCTGAGCTGACAATCCTGGAGCCAGAGGAGATGCTTGCACAGATGCAGCCAACAAGGAAGCAGCAAATAAGCATGGAGTTGAGACTAGAGTCTAACTACAGTAGATAGTCTAGTAACCACTGCAAATAAGAACCTCAGTGACATTTGTCACTCCTGATGTTCTTAAATCCCTACAGGAACAAGCGATTCAACAAGGAATGGACTGTGAGATGCAGGGAGCCAGGCTGACAGAGGAAGGACTCTTGATAAAGGGTGATAAGCTTTTTTTGCCATGAGCTCTCTTCTCAATGATGGCCCAGGTAACCCATAGACTAAGGGTACCTTCACACTTAGCGATGCAGCAGCGATCCGACCAGCGATCTGACCTGGTCAGGATCGCTGCTGCATCGCTACATGGTCGCTGGTGAGCTGTCAAACAGGCAGATCTCACCAGTGACCAGTGAACAGCCCCCAGCCAGCAGCGACGTGCAAGCGACGCTGCGCTTGCACGGAGCCGCCGTCTGGAAGCTGCGGAGACTGGTAACTATGGTAAACATCGGGTATGGTTACCCGATGTTTACATTAGTTACCAGCGCACACCGCTTAGCTGTGTGTGCAGGGAGCAGGGAGCCGTGCACACTGAGCGCTGGCTCCTTGCTCTCCTAGCTACAGTACACATCGGGTTAATTAACCCGATGTGTAATGCAGCTACATGTGCAGAGAGCAGGGAGCCACGCACACTGCTTAGCGCTGGCTCCTTGCTCTCTTAGCTGCTGTACACATCGGGTTAATTAACCCGATGTGTACAGCAGCTACATGTGCAGAGAGCTGGAGCCGGCAGCACAGGCAGCGTGAGAGCTGCAGAGGCTGGTAACTAAGGTAAATATCGGGTAACCACCTTGGTTACCCGATGTTTATCTTGGATACAGCTTACCTCAGCTGTCAGACGCCGGCTCCTGCTCCCTGCTCGCTTCATTTGTCGCTCTCTCGCTGTCACACACAGTGATCTGTGTGTCACAGTGGGAGAGCGCCTTTGAAGAAAACGAACCAGGGCTGTGTGTAACGAGCAGCGATCTCGCAGCAGGGGCCAGATTGCTGCTCAGTGTCACACACAGCGAGATCGCTAATGAGGTCACTGCTGCGTCACAAAAAACGTGACTCAGCAGCGATCTCGGCAGTGAGCTCGCTGTGTGTGAAGCACCCCTAACACATCTGTGAAAGACAGTTATCAGTGTGTGTGTCTTGGTAGACAAGGTATGGGTGGCACCAGGGTTTAGTACCCAGGTGGCCAGACACACCTAGTCTTGTAAGACGTGTGCCTAAAACAATGTAGGAAAAACTGTAAAGATCCCACAAAGACACACCCCTCATTCCCTCTAACCATTCCAGAGATTGTGTTGTGTAAATTTCTTTTCAGACTTAATCTGAGGCATATCCAGTGCAGAAAATGATGTTATTGCTGAAAACCACATGATGGAGGTAATATGTAAAAATGGGGTTCCGGAAGTGGTAAAAGTGCATATTTTATAGGAAGGTGGAATGGCTGAATAGTACAGTAAAGGTAAAATAACAGAAGGTAAATAGCCAAAATAAGGAAACAATGGTTACAGTAACACAATGCAAAAGGACTCATGGTGGGAGAAACATTCTCTGTCCTGAGCTAACTAATTAGTTTAAGAGTTTAAGTGGGCAATATTCATGGATAATACACACACCTGTATCTAACTGATATTGTTTGTTTGTTGGTATATGTAGCCGTAAAAGTGGTAATCTATGTAATGCAAAAAGGTAATCAGGTTCACATGTAAGGTAAATCCTGTTAAAGAACTCCTGGTCATTGAATATGCAAATGAGACAAGAAGAGATCCATTAGTGTTGTCATATAATTATGGGTATCCAGGAATGGAACTGAGGTGAAGCAGGTAGGAAAGTCCCAAGGATGCAGGTAGCACAGTCCTATATACCTCCTGATATACCCATAATTAGTCACAAAAGGGGGGATTGTGAGAGAACATAATCCATTTTGTTCTTATAGAAACTATCTTGTCTTAGGCTATGTGCGCACGTTGCGTTTTTTCCGCGGAAACGCTGCGTTTTGAACTGCAGCGTTTTCAGTGCCAAATTTCATGCGTTCTGCTTCCCCAGCCAAGTCTATGAGAAAGCTGAAAAATCAATGCACACGCTGTGTTTGTAAACGCAGCGTTTTGGATGCCCAAAATCGCTGCGGGAAAAAAGCAGCATGTCACTTCTTTTGTGCATTGTAGCTGCGTTCTCCACCCATTGAAATCAATGATGTGGGTCAAAATGCAACCAAAATGTACTTGGACTGCATTTTTGTTGTGTTCCGCATGCTTTTTTGACAAGCAAAACGCAGGTCCTCAGTCTCTCTCTGTCAATGTCGGTCAATTTCTGTCTGTGGATGTCGATGAATCTCCCTCTGTCTGTCAGTCGGTTGGTCTCTTTCTCTGTCGGTTGGTCTCTCTCTCTGTCTGTCCCTCTCTTTGTCCGTCGGTCAGTCTCTTCCCCTCTCTCATACTCACCGATCCCCGATCACCAGCGCGGCGCTGCACGACTGTCACACTGCTACAGAGGCTTTTCCTCTTTTGAAAATGCCGGCCGCTCATTATTCAATCTGGTATTCCCTGCTTTCCCCACCCACCGGCGCCTATGATTGGTTGCAGTCAGACACACCCCCCCACGCTGAGTGACAGCTGTCTCACTGCAACCATTCACAGCCGCAGGTGGGCGGGTCTATATCGTGCACTAAAATAAATAAATAAATAATTTTTAAAAAAAAGACGTGCGGTCCCCCCCAATTTTGTTACCAGCCAGGGTAAAGCCACACGGCTGAAGGCTGGTATTCTCAGGATGGGGAGCACCACGTTATGGGGAGCCTCCCAGCCTAACAATATCAGCCAGCAGCCGCCCGGAATTGCGGCATCCTTTAGATGCCACAGTCCCGGGACTCTACCCGGCTCATCCCGAATTGCCCTGGTGCGGTGGCAATCGAGGTAATAAGGAGTTAATGGCAGCAGCCCATAGCTGCCACTAAGTCCTAGGTTAATCATGGCAGGTGTCTCCCTGAGATACCTTCCATGATTAACCTGTAAGTTAAAGAAATTAAGCACACACATCCAAAAAATCCTTTATTTGGAATAAAAGACAAAAAAACACCCTCTTTCACCACTTTATTAAAATCCTCAAATACCCCTCCAGATCCGACATAATCCACACGAGGTCCCGCGGCACTCTCAGCTCTGCTACATGAAGCTGACTAGAGCGGTCACAGACCAGCTGTCAGCTCCACACAGCAACTGAAGTGAGCCGCGCGATCAGCGATAAAGTCACAGGTGAGTTGCGGTCTCGGGTGGAGGACTCCAGCTGGCCGCGGGTAGCCTGAGTGACGGCAGCGCTAATCACGCTGCTCACTTCAGTCACGCAGGGGATTAGCGGTCACCGGTGAGTCCTTCACAGGTGACCGCTAATCAGGATGCCACACACAGACAGAGCCGCGGTATGACAAGGAAGTCGGGTGAAGTTCACCCGAGTTCATTCTCATCGCACGACTCTGTCTGTGTTTGCTGTCAGCCGGCATGTAGCAGAGCTGAATTGCTGGGGGAATGCACTGTCAAAAATACATCCAAAACGCATGCAAAATGCATGGAAAAAGCATCCAAAATGCATGAGTTGTGGATGCATTTTTTTTTACAAACGCAGTGTCCAGTTTGCCAGAGGGTGCGTTCTTTTCTGCACTGCAGAGAACGCAACATGCGCACATACCCTTATAACTGAATGACATCAAAGGGGTTAGCTAACACTGATGGGATAGGAAGTTTCATATTTCTACACACAGCCCTTCGGCTCTTGCATAGTTGGTGCATAGTTCTGAAAAGTTATGTCTTTGTTTGGGATACTATATAAATCGGTCACATGATGTAATAAAGCAGAAATTTTCAGTACACTACAAAGAGTGTGTGCTGCTACGATTTCCCAAGCACTTGTAAAACAAATCTTAATTTGGAGTTCCAAAGGTATATAAGGAGTGCATTTTGCACACAACACCATCTGAACCAATCTCGTCAGACCACAGGATATGGTTCCAGTAATCCATATTCTAAGTCTGCTTGTCTTCAGCTGACCCTCCACCCTTTTAACCTCTGCAGCAATGATGGCAGCACTTGTACAGAAAGAAAATACCTGGATATGATGCTGAACACCTGTGCTCAACTTCTTTTTTCAACCATGGCAACACCTGTTATGAGTGGAACCTGTCTTGTTAAACCGCTGTATGGTCCTGCAGCTCAATTTTAGAGTGTTGGCAATCATCTTATAGCCTAGGCCATCTTTTTGTGTTTTCAGATCCTCAGAGAAGTTTTTGCCATGAGGTGCCATGTGCACTTCCAGTGACCAGTATGAGAGAGTGTGTAAGGCTACTTTCACACATCCGGTTTGAGCAGTGTGGCTCAATGCGGCTGTGAAACCTATGCAACGGATGCGGCGAAAACACCGCATCCTTTGCATAAGTTTTTACATGCGGCCCGTCCGTTTTTTTCCGGTTGCGGCACGCTACTGAGCATGCGCAGTGGAAAAAAACGCATGCGGTGGCCGGATGCGTTTTTTCCGCATCGCGCCGCATCCGGCGTCCATAGGCATGCATTAAAAAATGCGCCGCAGCAGCCGGATGCGGTGCGATGCGGTTTTTTTTGTTGGACAAAAAAACGTTGCAAGCTACGTTGCCTCCGGCCGCCGCTTTAACTAATTTTGCCGCATCCGGAAAAAGCCGGATGCAACGCAAAGCCATCAGGTAGAATCCGGTAACAAATGCAAATCTATGGGGATAAAACGGATGCGGTACCGTATCCGTTTTACCCGTTTTTTTCCGGATTGTACCTGATGGAAAAAAACTGATGTGTGAAAGTAGCCTAAGCGATAACACTAAATGTAATACCCCTGCTCATCATTCAAACCTGAGACCTTGTAACACTAATGAATCACATAACATCGGGGGAGGAGGAAATGGCTAATTAAGCACAATTTGGCCATTTTCACTTAGGTGTGTACTCACTTTTGTTGCCAGTGGTTCGTATATCAGTGTGGTAGGAACTTCATTCCAAAGGTTAGGCAGAGATTAAACTCTCATATATGGATGATGTTATGGGGGTTCTTCCCATTTCTCAAGCACAGCTTGAAGATAAACACCACAGAATTGTTGTTTCATTTGTACATGTCACCGTAAAAGAGTGTAAAAAAAAAAACATATACAATTCATATATATCAGAAAATATTGCCACTGAAAACTATATCTTATATATAAAGAAGAAAACGGCACTTCCTTCGTATATATTTTCAAAAGATGTCGGGGTGCACTTCAGGTTCCAAAGTCATAAAACAAGAAGTAACAAGGCACTCCCAGAGTGTGATGAAAAAGTATATTTATTGTGCTTGAAGAACGTTTTCGGCCCAAATTGGACCTTCCTCGGTAGCACAAATGTGAGGAGGAATGTAGCATGGACTGCAGGCGCGGAATCCACCGCTGCATGGCAGCCCCCATGCAGCGGTGGATTCCGCGCCTGCAGTCCATGCTACATTCCTCCTCACATTTGTGCTACTGAGGAAGGTCCAATTTGGGCCGAAAACGTTCTTCAAGCACAATAAATATACTTTTTCATCACACTCTGGGAGTGCCTTGTTACTTCTTGAAAACTATATCTTGTCCAATAAAAATTAAGTACTCATACAGATCCTTGAACAGAAAATTGTAAAATGTATGACTCTAAAAATATGGCAACACAAAAGTAAATGATATTATTTTTATGTTTATATCTTTTGTAAGGGATTTTTACAATAACGGGAAACAGGGAAAAGAATAAAATATGACAACATGCATGATTAGCTGTAAATATTAGAATTAAGAAAGAAAAGGGAAGAAGGGGGTGAGGGATTACCCAGGAAAAGACCGAGGGAAAGGGCAAAGGGGAGAGGAGGATGCATAGGGTACACAAAGGAGAGGGGGGAGGGCAAAGAAGTAAAGGAAGAGGAATTGAAAAGGCAAGGGGAAAACAAAGGAAAAAATGGAAAGGAAAGAAAATTAAAAAGAGGGGAAGTATAAAGGAAAATTGGGGAGGAGAATGACAAAGATCATCTTACCTTGTAAGACCATGGAAAGAACAGCTTCTTCATATAATAATAACAATGAATTGTAAGTAGGGATGAGCAAACCCGAACTGTAAAGTTCAGGTTCCGGGTCCCAGATCCGAACACAGACTTTCACCTGTATGTCCGGTTCCTGTTAGGGTTTGTTATCCGAATAAAGCTTGTTAAAAGGTTGCAAAGCAGCCAATCAGCAAGCTTTTACAGTGTGGGCACTTCCAGCACTATCACAGCCATTTCAAGTATTGGCATGGCTGTGATTGGCCAGGGAAATCACTGTAAACAAAAAATGACGTCGGATAACCACAGCGGGTAAGTCAACAGCTACAGGCTGCAGCCCCCACCTGTCAGCTTTACCTGTGAGTCCCCACCTGTGGCTGGATATCAAAATAGAGGGGATCCTATGGCATTTTTTTTATTATTATTATTATTATTATTATTATTATTTAAATAATTAAAAAAAAGGAGTAGGGTCCCCCTCATTTTTGATAACCGGCCACAGTAAAGCAGACAAGTTAGGGCTGTCAGGATGGGAGGTGCCATGATTATGGCCCCCCAGCCTAAAAATACCAGCCCGCAGCTGCCCAGAATTAACACATCACATTATATATGCCAACCTGGCGCTTTACCCTCCTCATCCCTATTGCCCTAGTGAGGTGACAATTGGGGTAATATAAGGGGTTAAGGACAGCTGTGATTGTCAAAAAATGACAGCTGCCATCATGCCCTGGATTACTCTGAGAGACAACCCCATTGTTAATCCTGTAAGTGAAAAGAAATAAAACACAAACAATGAAAAAATCCTTTATTTCAAATAAAATACACACATCCTCTTTCAGCCCTTTATTAATCCTCAAAACACCCTTGCAGATCCGACATAATCCATATGAAGTCCCACGACAATCCTCAGCTCTGCTACATTCAGAGGCTGCAGAGATAGAAAACATGTCTGCTGTCTGGATCACTGACAGCAAAGGGGGACCCGGCTGTGAACAGGTGACGTCACTCAGTTCAATGGAGGTTACACCTGGGTTCCCATGGTGTGACCTCAGGTGACCTGACTGCTGAACTGTCATGCTGCAGGACACAGCAGTGTTGCAGCAGAGCTTGCAAGTGCCATCTCACTGCCTAACCAACTTGGACACGTGATATGAACTGTCCCTCTACATTTTGTCAGAGCAGCTTTTTAGTGCTGCTGGGGGCATAATAACTGATACATGCATCTGCCTGTCAACTAAAATGCTGACAGGCTAACTCTTATCAAAATGAACAAGGCCATCATTGGCCCAAACTTCTCAACCTCACCAGATGACAGCAGCAGAACCTAAAGCCAATTCAAACGTTCCATTTTTTCTGTTGTATCCTATGTCCCCTTTTCCACCCAAAAAAAGTGTATAAAGTTCATTTTTTTTTCTTTTTCTCCTCCTCCACCATATCAACAAGGTCATGGTACGGTCCTCACTCTAATCTTTTACAGTGCGTGTGTATGATGCCCTCCTTCATAATATTTTCAGAATGTGTAGGAGGCCTATTTCTACAATTCTCTTACATATATAGATAAATACACCCAGGGGTAAATATTTTTCAGCCACTGCCCTTAGTGCATAGGCTTTTCCAGTCTAGGAGTTGCACTACTTCAAAATGAGAAAAAAAAGTATCCTGAGGCTCTCTTCTACATGTCTTCCAGGGTGTATGGCAGTCCCTCCTTGCACTTAGTGCATAGGCTTTCCCAGTCTAGGAGTCCCACTCCTTCCAAATGGGGGAAAAAAGTTTTCTGGGGCCCTCCTCTACGTATATTCCAGGGTGTAATGCAGTCCCTGCTTCTAATTTTTGGTGATCATTGCCCTTAGTGCATATTCTTTTCCAATCTAAAAGTCACACTCCTTCAAAATTGTAAAAAAAAATGTTTTCTGAGACCCTCTTCTACATGTCTTCCAGGGTGTCTGCAAGTCACAAATTCTGCAATTCACAAATAAGCTACGAGTGCATAATACTTCAGGATTCTCATTAACTTTCCTGGCATCAGGATTCTGTACAGGTTTTCTGACAAATCTGCACACAAAAATGCGTCTAATAACGCAACGTGTGCACAAAGCCTAATACTCTGACAACATTGCTCAAGCAGCGACCTGGGAGTAAGAGAGAGAGGCATCTCCTCATTATGTTCCCATTCCATTTAAGCGCTGTTTTCATCTAGTTAGGCAATTTTTCTGAACCCTCCCCCCAGCATTCCTTGGGGGTTCTTCCAGAAAAATGCTCAGGTTCCCCATTGGCTTCCATTATACTCTTTACTTGAGTCGAGCCTGTCCGAGCGTCCAACCAGCTCTATTGCAGTACCGAGCACTCAAGCATTTTAGTGTTCGCTCATCACTAGTATTATTTCTCAGGGTAAAAGACAGTTGAAAAGAAATGTGAATAGTTTATCAATAACATCTGAGGGGGAAGGAACATTTATAGATTTTCACTTTGATGCAATAAGGTATGTAAGGAAATGTATCTAATTTCCCTGGGGAGCAATTCTTCATCAAGAGATAGGAGAGGTGGATGAGGGAGAATGTTTAACGGTGAGTTATTGATTTTGTTCAACAATAAAGCAATATCTTCCAAAGTGGTGTTATTTTTTGCCATACCCAAAAATATGTAAGAGGTTGCCTCTTCCTATGCAATTCTTGCAGCATAGATCAGAGCGGTCTATGAAAATTCCTTTGTGTTTGACTGGAGTAAAAACCATTGTGTTAAAATCTTGAAATTTTCATGTAAGTTAACGTTAACATTACTTAGTTAAATCTATTGCTTTTTCCCATTTTGCTATTGCAAAAGACATTTAAATTCTTTTCCCATTTTGTCATATATGACTTTTCAAAGGTTACATCCAAATTAAATACAGCATATACACTTTTTGTATTCCATATAGGGTCATTTGTAACATTCTCTAAAAGTATAATTATAGCTTTCGGAAGAGCCAGGGGAAAAGATAATTTATTCCTGATATATTTCCTGAGATTTAGAAAATTCAAAAATTCCTCATTTGTTAAGTTATAAGAGCATGTTAACAGCTGGAAATTAACAATAGCATCTGATTTGGGACCTATAATCAGAGCACAGTTTAGAATACCTAGCTTTTCCCATTTCTCAAATGGGAAATTAGGTAAAGCTGCTTAAAATATTGCAATTGAAGTTTGTCCAAAGAATAGTTATTCTTATAAACTTTAGTAATCTTTTGAATTTTTTTCCATGATAAAATAGACAATTTTATCAATGGGTGCTCAAGTAATGGAAGGGATGGGTCTCATAAGTGTGAACGAATTTGGCATGATAAGGAAGAATTTCTGTGCAACGCTTTCTTCTGAGTTGCCCAACAAAAGTTTCCTTACTCTGAGGACCAATTCCTACTTTGATACCTTGTAGGATAATATTTGTTTCATGGTAGGCTTGACTGTTAGCTGAACCCATACCTCTTTTTCTTGTACTTTTAAAAAGCAGTGATTTGGCTGTTTTCACAGGTATAGATTGCTAGATGTAATTAGACAGCTGTTTATGTAGCTTTTCAGTCCCTTGATCTGATATCTGGATTGGAATAGTTCTGTTTATGTATTGTAGTTTGGTTAGGATCATCATTTTGTAAAAAATGGTTCTGCCCAGCCACAAAGTATTAGTTCTACCAAGTTTGTTAGAAAGGTTCTCATGTAAACGTTTCTTTAACAATGTTTATGTACCGCCCCTGCAGCAGTCGGACTGCTCGGATCCGGGGTTGCTGTTGCTCAAGGGTCTCCAGACCCGGGGGCTTGCAGCCGCTCGAAAATAAAGGGGGCTATTTACAGGGGATAAGAGTTCGTGACACCACCCGTGGTTCACGGTAAGGGGAGTACCGCCGCTGCTGATGGTAGTAGGGGAGCCAGATGACATTCCCTCCACGGGTAGGGGAGGCCCCGGTACTCTGGATGGGGGAGGTGTAGGGAAGCATGGTGCAGGCTATGCGGGCAGGCAGGACACAGTGGAGGGCAGCGTACTCACTCAGCCGTGTTGGTGTTGGTGCGACCATTAAGCAGACTCTGACACAGGAGTAAACCAAGTCTCTGGGTGCCGCTGCCACTCTGGGGGAGCTCGTTCGGGAATCCGCTCCCGTTGGTATTGCCAGTGGTCCGGAGCCTGCATCCATGTACTAGTATTTAGATGTTCTGAGTGACCCCTTAGCCTGAAGCTGTCGGGGTCCCGCTCTCTATAATTAAATAAGGGAGCTGTGCTCTCCATGGCTGACACTTGGGATGTTAGTGGGCCGCATAAGCTGGAAAGCCCTATCCCCCTCGTTGTGTTGGTGCCTTCGATCTCTGAGCTCTTGGGGAAAGTTCATAAAGAGAATATCCTCCACAGCTGAATTATCAGGTTGCATGAAGCTACTCCCTGATCTAGGGTCCAGTACCCCACCATGCTCAATACCGGTCCGGTTACTGGGCTTTCCGGTGCCCACCGTTCTCCAAAACTAAATCTGGGTACCCTTCTCCAATACCCTGCGACTGGGTCTCCGACTCCTCCGGTCCCAGACCATCGTCTGCGACCTAGCCAACGTCTCCCAGGGAGCAACAACTCCCTCAGCTCCTCACTCTCTGAGGGCCACCACTGAACTGACTGTGTCCCTCCCACCAGTCTGCCTGACCCCTAGATGGGTGGCCCTTTTCCAGATAGACCACGCTGTTACGGTTGCTGCGAGCACTGGAGACTATGTCCAGATTTCTTGCTACTGCACATGTGCGAGCGCCGGAGACTAAGTCCTATCTTGGAGCCATTGCACATGTGCGGGTGACATCATCGCTGACACAAGGTCACATGTCTCTGACACCTTCTATGCCGATTGGTCGCTGGTCATGTGCTTGTGATGCCTTGCTCGGTGATAGGCCAGCATGACGTCACTCCTGTCGTTCTGGCAGCGGATTGGCTCTGGTGTCCTCCATCTTGGATGAGGCACAGAGTCTATATAAGACCCTGACACACGCCGCATGGCGCTCAGTCCTCTTGGTTCATGCATAAGAGTAGACGCTCTGTGCGCGTTCCTCTAGGCATTCCTCTGTCTATGCTAGGTGAGCGCTACCGGCAGGGTAGCGTTCTTATACCTTACAGCTTCGGCTGCTGTCCGTATCCTTACCGCTTAGGGGAGCGGACATAGGCAGGTGCCTGAGGCACATGGTCTGGCTGGGCCTTGTGGTTCGACTCGTAGGTGGACGTTGCCGCTAGGGTAACGTTCCTTATACTGCGTCTGGCAGTTGTTCGTATCCTCGCACACTAGGGGAGCGAACAGAGGTAGGAGCTTTGTGCGGCTTACGCTGCTGTTCGTCTCTTTTGCACCACTAGAAGAGCGGACCTAGGCAGGTGCCATATCTAGTGGTTCGTGTCCTCGCACACTAGTGGAGCGAACGCAGGTAGGAGCTTTGTGCGGCTTACGCTGCTGTTCGTCTCTTTTGCACCACTAGAAGAGCGGACCTAGGTAGGTGCCATTTCGCACACATTGCCTTTGTCTCTGTGATTATTAACAGAGATCATTCCACACACCCTCCAAGTAAGGGAGGAATTGCTTTACTTACTTATTATATCCTTCTGTGAGTTAACAGAGGTATTGCACTCTGCCATAGTCTGCAGCAGAGTCTTTGCACGGTGGACCCTGACTGTCTGATACTCCTTTAAGTTATTATCAGACAGCCCCCCGTAACACACGCACTGATGTGCCTGACAGGGTATGGTGTGAGGTGTGGCTAGGATTTGGGTGCTGATGGAGGCAATACCAACAATTAGGATCCCAGAACCATGGAGGGTGAGTTCTGCACTATAAGGAAAGGGATGCAGTTCCCTGTGACACCCTGAATAGGTCAGGGGCGTCACATTTACAATACTAATACGCAACTAAGATATGGAGCATTTTTACCATAAAAAGGTAATTCTCTCTTTATAAAGTCCTTTAAATGAGAGTCCAGGAAAAACTTAATTTAATCTTTAATTTTTTAACCCCTTCAACAATATATGACGTACCATATTCTACATCATGGTTTCCAAGGTGTTCTTGATCAATGACGTACGGGGTGCATCATTTCGATCCCTGTGGTAGCTGTGCCCACGCGATCATAACCAAGACTTCAGCTTATGTGACAGCCGAGACCTGGCTTTCATAGCCAGGTGAGGTAGCTACAACAACCCAGGCTGTTTAACCCCCATAAATGCTGTGATCAATAGCTATTGCAGTATTTAGATAGGAGAGAGTACGCTCCTCTCCCAAGTGATCGGGACCCCTGTGATATGATCACGGGAATCTGATTGTTGCCTTGGCAACCCTAGGTTGTCATGGTGACCTCTAGATCACCCAGCTATGGCAAGTCTCTGAGACCATGTCAGCAGTATGGTCTGAGAGGCTTCTGTCAGTATGACAGGTATACTCCATTGCAATGATGGTACATTGCAATGGATAGTAATAAAAGTTAATGTTTAACTAATGACTAAGTAAAAAAGTTTAAAAAAAAGTTAAAAGAATTCTAAAAGCATTTAGAAAAAAAATAATCACAAAATAGAGAGCAAAAAAACCAACAATAAAATGATACAAATAAATAGGAATATTTATAGAAAAAAGATTAAAAAAAGTACACATATTTCATATAGTCATGTCTGTAACGATTGGATCTATAAAATTGTAACACTAGTTAACCACTTCAATGAGCAACATATAAAAAATAAATAAAAAATGTGGTATATAAAACTATGCTTTTTCATCGTGCCAAGAAAAGTAGAATAAAACACGATCAAAAAGTCATATGTAAATAAAAATGGAGTAGCTGAAAACATTATCTTGCTCCTCAAAAAATAAACTGCTAAACAGTTCAGTCAGCTGAGAAATAAAGAAGCTGTAGCTCTCAGAATACAGCAAAGCAAAAACAATCCTTTTCTCAATAAATTGTTTTTATGGTGTAAAAGAGGTAAAACATAAAAAGAGTCAAAACATGAAAAAATACTATAAATGTCATATCGCTGTAATTACACTGACTCAAGGAATAAAGCTGTTTTATCCCTTTTACAACACAGTGAACAGTGTAAGAAAAAGAAAATCTACTCCAGAAGTGCCTTTTCATCTTTATTCTGCCTCACAAAAAGTGGAATAGAAAGCGATCAAACACATTATGTAGTGTTGTGAATGTCAGCTATGCTTTTGCTGCTGTGAGGCTCCCTCTTGTGGCCAGGAATGGTTTGGACAGAGACCAGGTGTGCTGGAGCAATGGGCGTTTCCATTGCTAACTCTCTGCCTATTTAAACCTTGGTCTGCTAGCAGTCTGAGCCGGTTGTCATTTGTTCTTTAGTTTACCAGCCTTCTCATCTTGCTCCAGACCACATCTACCCCAGATAAGTGCTTTGTTCTTTCTTATGTTGTTTTGTTCTTTTTGTTCTTATCTGGGTGTGTCATTTACTGTGGTTATTGTCAGTTCATTTGCATGCAGGAATCTTCCCTCTCTGTTGCTTAGCTGGGAAGCTCCCTGCAGCTATGTTTGGAGTATTGCTCTTATAAGTCCAAGTGTTTGTTGCTTCTTGAATTTGGAATTGTTCCTGTTTTCTGTTCATTGGTTTGACAAGAGCGCCTGATATAGGACGGAGTTCAGATCGTGCGATCTGAGGACTTTTTGTACTATCAGGTATTTGGATTTTTGTAGGGTTTTTCTCTGGCCACCATCAGCCCCTTTCCTATCCTTTCCTATTTAGTCAATGGGGCCTCACCTTTCCTAATCCTATCATCCATCTGTGTATTGTGTTTTCCTATATCACCGTAGTCTTTGAATGTGGGGGGCTTGCTATAACTTTGCAGTCTATTTCTGAGGCAGATATTCATCCTTCCTTTAGGATAGTTAGTTCTCCGGCTGGGTTCGCGGTGCATAGGATGTTAGTTCACCCCTCAGCTACTTCTACTGTTGATGGTTAGTAAGGGGATGGCGGCCAGATTAGTTGCGAATACTCTTGTCACCTTTTTGCCAATGATCTATTGTGATCTTCCATGGTTCCAGATCATAACAATGTAGCCTAAAATGGTACCAATAAAAACTCCAACTCATCTCACAAAAAACAAGTCCTCTCTGGTGGAGGAAGGTTGAACTAGATGGACCTAGGTCTTTTTTCAACCTAACTATGTAACATGACTTTGTCCGCAGAGAAATAAAAAAACTACAGCCTTCAAAGTTTGGTGATGCAAAAAACCAGGAAGCCCACTTAATTTACTGGGTGAGTGTCTTCAGAAGCATGACATGGACACAATGTATGGGCACTAACATATACTGGGCGCTACAAGGGCTTGTTTGCTATGTTGAATTATTCAACATTCACTGCGTTTGATTCCATGGGTGTTTTCCAGAGACAAAACTATCCCTACACCCATAGATGAATTCCCAGTGGGGTGTAATTTCCAAAATGTGATCACTTAAGGTGTTTTTTGCCATTCTGTCACTTTGCTACTCTGAAAATAGAGTCCACAAACGATTTTAGGAAAATCTGCGCTCCAAAAATCAAATGGCGTTCCTTCCATCCCGAGCCCAGTTGCACAACCAAACTGTACGGTACAGTCACATGTGGAGTATTGCAACATTCAGGAGAAATTGTGTAACAGAGTATAGAGCCCTTTCTTACCTATTCCCGTTGTGAAAATTGGAAATCTGGGCTTAAAACAACAATTTAGTGGTAAAAATATAATTATATTTTCTTCACCACTCAATATGCTCTTGGCACCCCTTGATGAATTCATTGTGGGGTGCAGTTTGTTAAAATTGGGTCATTTGTGGGGGATTTCTGCTCTTCTGGCACCTTAGGGGCTTTGACAATGTAACATCTCACCTGCAAACCATTCCAGCAATTTCTAAAGTCCAATATGGCTATTTTTTTCCTTCTGCGATTTGCATTGTACCTCAAAAGTAGTTCCCGATTACATGTGGGACATTGGTACACTCTGGAAAAATGGATACAACAAACTGTGTGGTCCTTTTTTTTATTATCCCTTATATAAATTAAAAACTTGGGGTGAAAACTAGAGATGAGCGAACTTGTGTGAAAAAGGTTCGCAAATCTCAAATTTGGCACAAGCCTTGCTCATTCAGATTTGGCTTTGGATTCCCAAACACTTTCCTCAAAATTGGTAAAATCCGGCCTTTGTTCAGTAGCTGTTCACATTTGTACTAATGCTTTGCTTCTACCTTATTATGACTTTGACTAGGATAGTGGTGTTGTATGATGAGCTGGGGGAGTTGTTTGATGAGGGGAATAATTGGGTAGAGGTTAAAGGAGCAGCGGCTGGTGGTTTTTTTGTTTGTTTTCTTAACTTAATGTGTGGCTGTTCCGGCAGCCAATCAGGGTGCAGAAAAAATTCAACAACGTTCAGACACAAGGGCATGTGTTATTGGCTGCCTAAGTCACATGTCCCCATGTATATAAGAAGTGTACATGCGATCGGCGCCATTTTGAGACTGCTACAGATTGGGGATGGTGCTGCTGCAGCATATACAGTATATCACTACAGATAAATACTAATTTAGAACTCTGTGCTCCTGGCACAAATAGACACTTCAGCATATAAATTCTGATTGCAAATTCTATGGAACTGCCACAAATAAGCATTTCAGCATATAAATTCTGATTGCTAATTCTGTGGTCCTGCCACAAATAAACATTACAGCATATAAATTCTGATTGCTAATTCTGTAGTCCTTCCACAAATAGACATTTTAGCATTTAAATTCTCATTGCTAATTCTGTGATCCCGCCAAAAATAGACAATTCAGTATATAAATAGTGATTGTTAATTTAGTGACAGATGACTGACAGGTGTGAGTGTACGGTTTTGAATCTGGTTAAAAGAAGAGTAAAGGCAATAGAATCCAGCGGTAATCCAAAATCTGGATAAAATTTAGCTTTTATTTAATTCATATAAAAAACTGAAGTCAGTTCATCTCAAGGCAATAAAAAATATTATAGCTGACAAGGGTGTAGGTGTAATATAAATGCACAGACTACGCATTTCAGCTACTCAGGTTAGCCTTCATCATGGTCCACAGATTTTTGAAAAAATTACTAGGAGATATAGCTGCACAACTGATCCAACCCCCTAAACACATGTGTTATAATTAACCCATTGAAATAGGATATAAAAATAGAAAAGGAAAAGGGGAGGAAAGAAACGAACATTTAAAATATGTTAAATACACGGATATACATATTATTGATATTGCTGATCAATAAACGGTAGCACAAAAAATATATATGTACATAAGTGTACACAACTCCACATAAAATTTAAACATGGATAAATCATGATCTTAAGCTATAGATCGCTATAGCTTAAAATCTATGGACCATGATGAAGGCGAACCTGAGTCCGTGCATTTATATTACACCTCCACCCTTGTCATCTATAATTTTTATTGCCTTAAGATGAACTGACTTCAGTTTTTTTATGAGTTAAATAAAAGCTAAATTTTATCCGGATTTTGGATTACCGCTGGATTCTATTGCCTTTCCTCTAATTTACCAGGTGTTGCTTCCACCCTCTCCTTGTGGAAGTCCCTGGATTGATTGTTTAAGATGATGAAGGAAAGGTAAGCTGGCTTTTTTGCATTTCCACTGGTTAAAAGAAGGGAATGGTACATCAAAAATGAGTGGGAAATATCAAGGTTATTGGTGAAAGGGGAATAGGCATGGTGTTCGAGGTGTACGTGGGGTAGGTGCTAATGTCACGAAAAGCTCTACTGAACAAACACCAGCTCGACCTATCCAAAGACAACTGACAACTTCTTTTACTGGAAGGGCTATTCCTTCTCTTTGGCAGCCGCATAGCGTCATGTCTACATTGGATGGCAAGCGCTGCATCAAGTGGCCTCTCCTCCTCTTCCTCCACCTTAAAATCACACACAGTACACCCCTCAGAGGTGGCACCCCAATTACCCTTGTTTCCCCCCGCATCACAACTTTCCAACTGCCCAACTGACTGTGAGGAATCACAGATGCGTGAGTCAGCAGAGCTGTTCACACATTCTATTCCATTGGCTTCAGAAGTCTGTTCCGAAGATTCACAGACTCAAGAGAAGGAAAGCATCTGCACCGATGCCCAAAATCTGTCAGTTGGATCTGGGGCCGGACGAAGTAGGGTCCGAGCAGAATCCAGACCCTCGTTATCAGATGTTAACACCGGGGGTGATGGTTATCATGATGAGATTCAGATACCTGAGAGGCACGCTTACTGTACTGTGCTGTCAGGACAGGAAGAGGAGGACGGTGACTCTCAGGGCAAGGAAAGGAATTGGACAACAGAGGGGATGACAATGAGGTTGTAGATCCCACTTGATGTGAACCCAGAGGTACGCAGCTGAGTAGCTCAGCAGAGAAGGTGAAGAAGGAGGAAGATGAAGAGTTTACATTGTGGCTTTCGTGGGTTTCCGCACAGACATGGAGTGATCCAACCACAACAAACAATGCATCCTCATCCAGAACTCCCGCTGTGGCCAGCAGTGGTCATGGGTCTGGAGTTCACATGTGTTGCATCGGTTGCTTAGCCTGGGCCTTTTTTGAGACCGCAAATGATGACCCAACTTACGTTATCTTCCAACTTTGTAAAAAATGATTTAGTAGAGGCAGAAATTCTATTAATTTTACTACTACATGCATGAACCAGTACATGCACATGCAATATACATTATTCTGGCAATCTTACTGTGTTAAAACACTTAGGCTATGTGCGCACTTTGTGTTGATTTTGTTGCAGTTGTAAACGCATCCTCTGGCAGAAATATTCTTTGTCAAATTTGTTTTTGACCACAAAAACGCTAAAAATACGCGTGCGTTTTTACCACGTTTTGACCCCGTTTTTACAGCATTTTACATGCTTTTTCCTTGCTTAAAGTCAGATACGTTTTGAATACAAATACACTACTAAATAAATTTTAAACATACAAACACTATGAAAAAAATGCTAACAAATATCATGATTAAAATCCTACACAAAATAGCTAATTTTATTAAAATTATAACTATGTTCTAATATTTATGTATAAAATAACGTTAAATTATTGGTTTTCATTAATTTAATTGTCGGACTATGTGTGAGTGTAAAGGGACATATCATGCTCTTAATATAAAGTCAAAAACGCATGTGTTTATTTTGTCAAAAAAACATGTAAAACGCTAGGATTTTGATTTAGGATGCGTTTTGAAAGTTCTCATTGACTCTAATGTTAGCAAAACGCTGCCAAAATAGCAAAAATAATTGACATGTTGCTTCTTTAAACGCAGAGATTTTGACAAATTTTCTGCAAATGAAAGGCTGCGTTTTTAACAGCATTGTGCGAACAAGAAAGCTCCATTTCCCATAGACTTTGCTTGAAAATCAAAACGCATGCTTTTTGGCATTAAAACACTGCAGTTCAAAACGTTGCGGAAACGCATGAAAAAAGCACAGTCTTAAAGTTCTCACACGGGTCTCCGACCACGGAACCTCCACTTGTTTTCCCACCACAGTCGGGGTGAGTGACAGCCCATCAGCTGTTAAGGAAGTGAACATGCCTGCTGTTTTTTACCTATCTCAGACACTGAGCACACCACATCTTTCTCCAACCACCATAACATCTCTGCCTGCACCTTTCTCACAGTCCACCAGCTTGTTGTGTACACCCTACTCCACTCTCCCTCAGCACAGCAGTCAGCTCTCGATCTCAGAGTTGTGATTATGTAAAATATAATTTCCCCCTACACATGCCAAAGCTAAAAGCTTGAACTTCCATATATACAATCTGTTGGCCACAGTAACCTTTCTGCCTGGTGGATACAGACGGCTTCCAAAAGCTGATGGCCGTCGCGGTGCCCCAGTACCAATTGCCCAGTGACCATTACTTATTTTATAAAGCTGTGCCTGCACTACACCAGCATGTCGCAGACAACATCATCCATTTCTTGAAACATTTTCTGACAGGATGCATTTCACCACTGAGATCTAGATGAGCAAATATGACCAGGGGCATTAAATCTCGCTGACTCTGCACCGGGTGACTGTGGTGGCTGGGGGGGCAGTGGGGAATGGGCTGCTCCACAAGTCTTGAAATTCCAAAGGCTTGTGGGACAAACCTTTGTATCTACCACTTCCTCTAATGCTTCTGCCTCCTCCACCTCCTCTAGAGCCTCCACCTGCACCGTCAACCTCTCCCTTAATGTGACACATGTTTCAGCAGTGCAGAGAGAATCCCCCTACCTTCGTACTGCGCAGCCAGGGCTCACCTCAAACAGGGAAGTGTTGACATTAAAATGCATTGGAGAATGCAGTCACACAGCTGCAAAGTTGTGGACATCTATCCAGGTTCAGTTTCAGCAATGGCTGTCTCCACTGACTCTGGAACCAGGGAATGCGCCATGTGCGATAATGGTGTGAACCTGGTGTTGTGGCCCTTCTCCGGGGCAACCTCACACATGTGTCTTGTATGCCTCACGTCCTCAATCTGGTTGTACAGCAATTTCTAGGCCACTATCCCTGCCTGAATGTGCTGGTGCAGAAGGCATGGTTGCTGTGTGCTCATTTCTGCCTTTCGCACCCCGCGTCTCATCGACTTGCATCGCTATAGAGATTTTTCGGCCTACTAGTTAACCGGTTGATTGCAATGTGCTGACATGGTGGGGATCCACTCTGCACATGTTGCAGTGACTTTCGCAGTAGCGATGAGCCCTGGTACAGTATGTAATGACGCATAGTCTGGGTCAAAAGAGTCCAGTTGTGGGGCAAATCACGTTTGCAGAGTAAGCACAGATGAAGGACCTCTGCACCCTTCTACAGAGTTTCAAAATTTCAAAATAGCTACTAAGATGGTTAGTGCTGATGATGCCATAATGAGCATCACTATTCCAGTCATCTACATGCTGGAGCACACTTAGAATATTCTGTAGGAGAAGGTGGTGGTCCCAGAGGAAGAGGAGGAAGCAGAGAAGCATGCGGAAGGAATACCAATATCGATAAGGTCTGGACTGTTGTCGTACAGGCAGGTAGCATGGGAGAATGGAGTACAGATATCGAGAAGGGCTCATGGTACCAGACAAACTGTTAGTGAAAGTGCAGGCACCGAGGAACAAATGGAGGATAATGAGGAGGAAGAGGTGATGGGCGCACAACAGTCAGAAGATGGAGAAGATATTGATTCCCTCTCTGTTGTCCATGGTTTGTGGGAGGGGATGGAGGAAGCAAGCTTGAATGTTACCCCGCCACCAACACACCATGGACTTGAACCTCATGGAAGCGTCCAACACATGAGCGCCTTATTGCTGCACTATCTGCAACATTATGCCTGTATTGTTATGATTAGAAATAGTGCTGACTACTTGGTTGCCACTTTGATAGATCCAAAGTACAAGAGTAAATTTTTCCAAATGCTTCCGCCCTGGAAAGGGACATGCACATGCTGAAGTATCGAAACAAGCATGTACACAATCTTGAGGCACACCCACCCCGGTAACGTCGAGTCATCATCACAGACACATTAGCAGCAGCAGCAGCAATTTAAGTGACAGAAGCAAGTTCTGTGAGTTGTGGCACACATTTTTGAACTATTCCGTGCACCAGCAGAACAGAGCACAAGTCTTGCACATAGCAAACGACTGGAGAAGATGGTTCAGGAGTATCTACAGCTCAATATCGATGTCATCAGGGGGATTTGAACCGTTTTGTTTTCGGTCTTCAAAAATCGAAGAGTGGCCTTAGCTCTACACAGTCACGCCTTGGGGTTTTGTCATGCCTGGCAGCTAGCATTGTCTCAGAACGTGTCTTTAGTGCTGCTGGTGGTGTCCTGACAGACAAGCACATCCGGCTGTCTTCTGAAAGTTTAGACTGCATAACTTTCATCAAAATGAACAAGTCATGGATCTCCAATGACTTTTCCACCCTAGTTACAGAATGTGCAGACTAGATATGGTGTAGTTTTCTGTGTGCTGCATTGATCTTGCGGTATTGCACTTTGTGACACCTTTGTTCAGGGCCGCCATCAGGGCATTACTACTGAGACTGGTGTAGGGGGCCCAGTGAAGAGGGGGGGGCGGCTGAGCCAGTGACAAATTAATTACTTTGTTTATTAAGCCCCGGGCAAGACGGGCCCCCACCCCTCTTCACCGGGCCCCGCCTAGTCACAGCCATAGCAGAGGACCCGGCAGTGTTTCTTTTGCGACTATTCACGTGGCTAATTTGCATCGCATGCAAATTAGCCACGTGTGCTGGAGATACCGGATATGCAGCTGCATACCCGGTATCTTGGGGGGAGCTGGCGCTGCATCTACCCCGGGCGCAACTGTGAGGGGGGCGCTATCGGGCTGCCTGATGTGGCAGTGTAAAGTCTCCCCGGGGGCTGCGTTTGCCGCTCTGTAGTGAGAGCCAGTTATTCTCTGAGCACGGCTGTCACGCTGACAGCCGCACTCATAGAATCTGCAGCGCGCGGCTACCACTGCTCAATTGTCCTTGTATCTGTCAGACGCGAGGAAAATTGATTAACGCTGGCGCTGACTTCCGGGTCAGAGCGACGGCTGTTATGTGACCAGGTCAGCTGATCACACTCCTGACCCGGAAGTCAGGGCCGCAGAGCGGAGGCGACAGAGAACACTGATAAGTGCTCCAGTGGAGCTGAAGACACAAAAGAGAAACAGTATGGAGTGAGAAGGGGGTATCTATGGAAACAGGTCCCTCCCCCACCCTCTCTCCACCATACTATCTGTGGACAGAGTATGGTCGGAAGAGAGGATGGGGAGGGAGAAATTTCTTTGGAAACAGTATGGGGAGAGAGAGAGGATAAGGGGTCATGCATGGGGAGAGAGAGGATGAAGAGTGATGCATGGGGAGAGAGGATGAGGGGTGGTGCGTGGGGGGAGAGAGGATGAGGGGTGGTGCGTGGGGGGAGAGAGGATGAGGGGTGGTGCGTGGGGGGAGAGAGACTGAGGGGTGATGTGTGGGGGGACAGAGGATGAGGGGTGATGCGTAGGGGGAGAGAGGATGAGGGGTGATACGTGGGGTGAGAGAGGATGAGGGGTGATGCGTGGGGGGAGAGAGGATGAGGAGTGATGTATGGGGAGAGAGAAGTTGAGGGGTGATGTATGGGGAGAGAGAGGATGAGGGGTGATGTATGGGGAGAGAGAAGATGAGGGGTGATGTATGGGGAGAGAGAGGATGAGGGGTGATGTATGGGGAGAGAAAATGAGGGGTGATGTATGGGGAGAGAATGGATGAGGGGTGATGTATGGGGAGAGAGAGGATGAGGGGTGATATATGGGGAGAGAGAGGATGAGGGTGATGTATGGGGAGAGAGAGGATGTGGGGTGATGTATGGGGAGAGAGAGTATGTGGAGCGGACTGGAAATAAATTTTGAGGACACAGAATAAAGAGTGACATAGTATGAGGAGCAAGTGGGCAGGATGGGGAGTGAGGGGAAAAGTATATGAACACACAGGAGGTAGTGAGGAGACAGTAAGGAATGAGAAGAATGTGAGGGACACAGAATAAAGACTGGGTAGTGGAGGGGGCGGTATGGAGAAGGGGCAGAATGGGAGGACAGTGTGAAGCCAAAGCAAGGAGGGGGAGTGTGATGACAGCACAGTATAAAGACTGGGCAGTATAAAGGTCAGTGTGACGAGTAGGCTCAGTATGGAAAGAAAGGCAGTGTGGAGGGCATGTACCATAGGAAGGACAGTGTGGGGTCATATTTTGTGCAGAGAACACAATAAGAAGGGCCATTATTTATTCTGGGGCACAGTGTAGGGCAGATATTTTTATTATCAATTAATTACTAATTAATTTATTATTAGTATTATAATCATTCTGCTATTTTTAGGGCATCGTGTCGGGATGTGCTGCAGAAGACCGGAGAAGATGGAAGTCTACAAAGACGAGATGTGAATGTGAAAAGTCATCATGGCGTCAGGACAAGATAAAGAATAGAAAGAAATCACTCAGAGACAACGTCATCTATAAGGTACCTGAATGCAAATATTTATTTGTGATACTGACTGTGTGTCATCATTAGGCCTGGGTCCCACTTGTGCATTGCTTCTTATGAAAGCGCAATAGGACCCGCACTGATCAGCTGCTCTTGGTGCAGGTGGCCGGAAATGCTTATTTCTGGATATGCTCCGTCTGAAGTGACTGCTCTCAATTAATGAGGTCTGTAATAGTAATTAAAATATTGTCAGCAAATAATTCAATTTTCTATTGCCTAAAAATGGCGGAGACACCCTTTATAGAACTATTCATTCTTATAAATTCGGAAAAAGGGTTCCATTATCGGCAAATATAAAGGGTGGGGATAGTGGGCAGCCTTGGCGGTTACTATTAGAAATCAAGAAGTTATTAGATAATTGCTTGTTAACTGAAACATTTGATGATGCATGAGAGAATAAAGCAGATAATGCATTTAATATCTGTCCTTGAAACACAAACTTTGTTAAGGTGGCAATAAGACGTTTCAATTAATTTGGTCAAACGCCTCTTTGTCGTCTAGATTCAGAATTATAAAGACGTTTTCCTTTTATACAGATAATATCAAATACATGACAAGAAGGTCCGAAGGTGAAATTGTTTTGTGCAATATAGAATTTTTTATTACTTATAAAATACACTGATACAACAACGAAAAGTACTGGTGCAAAGATAAAGTGACAAATGCTCGTGTCTGCGACTAACACATAATAATTAAATATGATACAAGTGTAATCAGAGCAAATATATAGCAGTATGTGTTAAAGAGAAAACAGTATTACAGGTAAGGTGAAAAATGCCATGCTAAATGTAGGACTGTTCAATAAAACAATGAGCAAAAGGCTTACCACATGCAGGGGAGCACCCAGCCTTGTGTTTATCTTGGCTGTGTCAAAAAAAGAAGAGCCACATGTGGCTTTTATTTAATTATTTAAATAAATAATTTAAAAAAAAACAACATGTGGTCCCCCCCAATTTTGATACCCAGCAAAGATAAAGCCCAATAGATTTGACTGGTATTCTCAGACTGGGGAGGTCCATACTTATTGGACCGCCCCCCAGCTTAAAAATAGCAGCCGCCCCGGATTGTCACATCCATTAGCTGTGATAAGCACAGTGCTTTACCCAGCTCTTCCAGATTGCCCTGGTGCGGTGGCAATCGGGGTAACAAGGGGTTAATAACAGCCCACAGCTGACACTTCGCCCTACAGTAGATTAGTGATGGGAGGCATCTATGAGAACCCCCCATCCCTAATCTGTAAGTGAAAGTAAAAATACACAAACACCCAAAAAAACCTTTATTTGATATAAAATGCACAAAACACCTTCTTTCACCACTTTATTAACCCCAAAAACCTTCCTGCAGTTCTGATGTAATCCACACGAGATCCCACAATGATTCAGCTCTGCTACATCTGAGTCACAGCGAGCAGCCATAGAGCATGACTGATCACTGTAACGGCAGGCAGAGAATAAGCCACAATCAGCGGTGAAATCACTCAGGTGATTTGCAGTCACAGCTGAAGGTTCCCACCTGTGACCGCATGGCTGAAATGTTTGCACTAGATTTCAGCAGACAAATTTGCACCTCCTGGCAGAAAAAAATGTGTTTTTTTATATTTTCAGGCCAAGAGGTGCAAATTTCATGATAACATATTTACACCATATTTATGTTCCCAATCAACACCACATGCAGTTCCTCTTATCTTGATACACAGCCAAGATAAGCACAAGGCTGCAGACTGCAGCCTGTAGCCATGGGCTTTATCTGTGCTGGGTATTAGAATATGAGGGGATATCAACAATTTTTGTATTTATTTATATATTTTTACTGTACGCTATAAACCTGCAGACCGGATCTGTGATTGGTCAGACACGCTGTCACACAGGCTTTGGGCGCGTCTGACTGCAACCAGTCACAGATACAGGTGGGAAGGTAAAGCAGTGAATATTCAATGAAGGTTAATTATCAGCTCCGGAAGTGAATGTGTGACCTGGAAGCAGTTTATCGCCATGACGGATCCTCGGTAAGTACAGCGTGCATGCTCCTATCCCCTTATCCCTTCTACCAATGTTTTAAATCTCTGGATTCTGGTCCCCATAGACTTATATGGAGACCGGATTCCTAACTGGATTTTAAAAAAAAAGAGTCCACCCATCACTAGTAAAGAAGCCTTAACTTCAATATCGTCATAATAAGTGTCAGCTTGAGCTTGCAAAAAAGTAGGAAACATGGACAGAAGATTGGAAACTGGTGATTAAGGGGTACTTTGCACGTTGTGACATCGCTACTACAATATCGTCGGGGTCAAATCGAAAGTGACGCACATCTGGCGCCAGTAACGATGTTGCAATGTGTAAAGCCTAGATGCACCGATAAACGATCGCAAAAGCGTTGTAAATCGGTGGTCTGTGTAGTGTCGGACATTTCCATAATGTCACACCAATAGGAGATGTGATGTTGTTCCTCGTTCCTGCGGCAGCACACATCGCTGTGTATGAAGCCGCAGGAGCGAGGAACTTCTCCTTACCTGCCTCCACCAGCTATGCGGAAGGAAGGAGGTGGGCGGGATGTTACCGTCCCGCTCATCTCCGCCCCTCCGCTTCTATTGGCCGCCTGTGATGTCGCTGTGACACCGCACGACCCGCCCCCTTAGGAAGGAGGCGGGTCGCCGGCCAGAGCGACGTCGCAGGGCAGGTAAGGCGTGTGAAGCTGCCGTAGCGATAATGTTCGCTACGGTAGCTATCACAAGTTATCGCATGTGCGACGGGGGCGGGTACTATCGCGCTGGGCATCGCTATCATCGACTACCAATGTCGCAGTGTGCAAAGTACCCCTTAGAGTGATGAGATGAAAGTCAATAGACTTTTTCTAATGGGTGCAAATTGGTCTGGAAGAAACAAGCAAAAAAAGGGGCTATTGGATTGAGAAATTGAAGGAACTGTCAAGTTCAGTGGAGGAAGCCTGATGATATGGGGTTGTTTCACAGCCAAAGGAGTTGGATACTTGACCAAGATCGATGGTGGTCTCAATGCTTAGCTATATGTGACTATCTTTCAAGATTAGTTACTTTGTACACTCAAGTAATATTGTAATGAATAAGATGATATAGTGTTTCACCAGGACAACTACCCAAAGCATATGTCGAGAATGGCTAAAAAGTGGTTCAATGACAATGAAATAGAGGTGCCAGATTGCTCCCTACAGTCCCAAGATCTCAACCCAATAGAACAGTTGTGGGTAGAGTTGAAAAAAAAGTTGTTTACATAGCAAAGTGAGTCGACCAGTAGGCACCAACATTGGGAATGTGTAAAAGAGACCCGAGATAAGATTTTAGTCAAAACATGTTTGAATTTGATTGAGCGCATACCCTGAAGGATTGAGACAGTGTTGAAAGCCAAAGATAGTGTGACGCCCTGGCAAAGCCAGGTTGTCACAGAAAGAGTTAATCCTCCTTGGTAACCTGATCCCACACCGATGCAGCAGGACAAACCACATCCCCCCGGGGTAAGAGAAAAGCAGAGCAGAGGGGAGGGGCTGGAGCGGAGTGTTTAGAGAGACAGACAGAAGAGGAGTCTGGAGTTGTAGCTCCCAGGCTGATAGTGAAGCGTGCTCCGAAAGGGCCGGGACAGGCTGCAGTGAGGACGGGGCCAGAGGCAGCCGGAGCAGGGTAGTGGCCCGACGGTACCTAGGGTGACCTGGATCACTGCAGGGGAGTGGATTCCCCATTCCCGGCTAAGGAGAAAGAGGAAGAGAGTGGAGAGAAAGGCACCTGGCTGCAGGGAAAGAACAACAGGAGCTGCTGCACCGTGTGTGGGACACTAACACCCCCGTACCGAAGGCTGCGGACACCGGCAATTCCTAGTTTACCAGTGACTCTGTGTGAAATACTTGTGAGTACGCCCGTGCCCTCGGGCACCGCACCGCAGCACTGCGCCCTGCTCCCTGCTTACCCCATCACCGGGCCCCGGGACAACCAACCCCCTACCCACGGAGGGGAGAAATAACAACCAAGCTGCTCCCTGTCACCGCTCCCGGGACCCCCATAAAGAGCAGCGGTGGTGTCCACACAATCACCACAACCGTGGGTGGCGTCACGAACAATCTCCCTTACCAAATCCCCTTTTACTGTGGAGCCTGGGATCACAGACCGGGTCACGCCACCGTGATACCCACAGAAGTGACCTCGTGGCCCGGATCTGAGTACCTCCTGGTCCCCGGGCGACACATTTGGCGTCACGAACAGGATCAAACCCATCCAGTTACCTGGAGGAAGTGCGCCTTATTCTGGACTGTCAGCGGTGATCCGCTGCAAAAATTTTGAAAGTCGCCATCTTTGCCACCATTTTGGGCACGAAAATCTCCCGCCCAGCGCCTTCTTCCCCAAGCGGTGGGCGCGAAAAAGAGGCTCCGCCCCCTGAGAACGCGGGCGGAAGTGAAGCTCCGGAGGACCGGAAGCGAAAGGAAAACTTTAAAAGTTGCTGAAAGGACTGCTCCCGAGTACCAAGGGGGAGCAGGAGGAAGGAACCGCAGTTTATGTGACCAGGACTGTAAAGGCAGGGACGCCAGGACTTTGCCTAATTCCGTTCCTGGACAAGCAGTAGCTGCAACCCCGATGACATCTTACCCGGCTCCGGCAGTCCGCCCAGCCGCCACGGTGATGACGTCGGCTCCGGCAGTCCGCCCGGCCGCAACGGAGGTGGCACCCGATTGGAAGTCTGCCCCAGATGTGGCGCCAGCCGCTCCCAGGTACCCTGTCACGGCTGTGGAGCAGCCGGAGTGCACCTGCAGAGAGGAGGAGCAGGCCAGTGAGAGATGGAGCCCTCGGCAGTTAGCGAGGCCAGTTGTAGCCGGCGCCGAGGGCATCCAAGTGGGCCTGGCTTCTGAGCAGGAGGCAGAGCACGGAACCCGTGCCCCGTACTGGGAGTGGCGGCAGCGGCAGCGGTAGTGGAGCATGGACGGCTACCCACAAGTTAAAAAGTTGACTGTTTTATGGACTGTCACCCCTGTTGAACGCCCTCAAGTTCAGGAGGAGGCCATCTGCTCCGCAGGTGTGGGGTGGCAGAACAGTTTAAAGTTTTAGAAAACGTACCTCCTGATGTGGGAAGATGTATGATTGTAATGTGTTGATTTTTCCAGTTTCAATAAATGTTGGTGCCCAGACGGCCCGAGGACGGGCCGTGTTTTACCAAGGGGGTGTGTGACGCCCTGGCAAAGCCAGGTTGACACAGAAAGAGTTAATCCTCCTTGGTAACCTGATCCCACACCGATGCAGCAGGACAAACCACATCCCCCCGGGGTAAGAGAAAAGCAGAGCAGAGGGGAGGGGCTGGAGCGGAGTGTTTGGAGAGACAGACAGAAGAGGACTCTGGAGTTGTAGCTCCCAGGCTGATAGTGAAGCGTGCTCCGAAAGGGCCGGGACAGGCTGCAGTGAGGAAGGGGGCAGAGGTAGCCGGAGCTGGGTAGTGGCCCGACGGTACCTAGGGTGACCTGGATCACTGCAGGGGAGTGGATTCCCCGTTCCCGGCTGAGGAGAAAGAGGAAGAGAGTGGAGAGAAAGGCACCTGGCTGCAGGGAAAGAACAACAGGAGCTGCTACACCGTGTGTGGGACACTAACACCCCCGTACCGATACCGAAGGCTGCGGACACCGGCAATTCCTAGTTTACCAGTGACTCTGTGTGAAATACTTGTGAGTACACCCGTGCCCTCGGGCACCACACTGCAGCACTGCGCCCTGCTCCCTGCTTACCCCATCACCGGGCCCCGGGACAACCAACCCCCTACCCACGGAGGGGAGAAATAACAACCAAGCTGCTCCCTGTCACCGCTCCTGGGATCCCCATAAAGAGCAGCGGTGGTGTCCACACAATCACCACAACCGTGGGTGGCGTCACGGACAATCTCCCTTACCAAATCCCCTTTTACTGTGGAGCCTGGGATCACAGACCGGGTCACGCCACCGTGATACCCACAGAAGTGACCTCGTGGCCCGGATCTGAGTACAACCTGGTCCCCGGGCGACACAATAGATTTACAAAATACTAATAAAATAATAAAAATTAAAATTTATATTTTTAGGAGCAAAACATTAACATTGCAGTGACATGACACGAATCTGCATATCTAATTATATGATAAATAGTAATAAAGTCAAATTTATGTGAGATAGCCAAGATGATTGTATATATAATCAAGGTAGTACCACATATGAAGCTGTGTTGGATGATGAGACATGGAGCCTAAACGTCAAAACATTGTTACTTGTGATTGACAAACCGGGATTGTAAAATTCGAGATCCGGATCTGATCTAGTATCCATTCACTGACCCCCAAATGCAGAGTTCTAATGGATTTCCATGTAACTATCTGGATTTCGTCACCTGAATAATTAAAAGAAAAAAGAAAGGAAAAAGAAAGAAAATAAAGAATACAGCAAGAGCGTTATACTTTCCGAGTATTCCACTCGGCTGTAACACCAATTTTGGGGCCATTCATTACCCTCATACATATTCACTGCTGCCCCCCTCCACCGGCAATCCCGGCCCCTCTGAATGGTTGCAGTCAGACTGCATTCCCACCTTGTGTGACAGCGTGCGTGATTGCTTGGACTCACACATGCTTTCCGCATCTCTATAATGGTGTAAAAATCAATGTAAAAAAATTTAAAAAACGGAATAGGGTCCCCATATATTATGATACCCAGCACAAATAAAGTATACGGCTACAGGCTGCAGCTCCCAGCAGTGTGCTTATCTTGGCTATGTATCAAAATAAGAGGAATCGCATGTGGCTTAACGGCTTACGGACCCCCCCAATCTTGATATCCAGCTATGATAAAGCCGACTCAGGCTGGGGACACCACCCATGGTTATTGGGCTCCCCCCAGCCTAAAAATAGCAGCCTGCAGCCGCCAAGGATTTTTGCATCTATTAGATGCGATAAGCTCGAAACTTTACATGGCTACTCTCAATTGACCTGGTGCGGTGGCAATCAGGGTAATAAGAAGTTAATGACAGCTCACAGCTGCCAATAAACCCTAGATAAGTTATGGGAGGTGTCTATGAGACCCCCTCATTACCGATCTGTAAGTAAACAGAAAACAAACTACTAGAAAGTTAAGGGTTTACTCTGCATTACAGTGATACATAAATGCCATTAGTTTGAAAAATAAAATCCTCGTGACAGATTCCCCTTGATATTATAGGTGAATGGGCCCTTTCTCGGTTTGCTTGTTTGCAATAAATTTTTGGGGGTATGGCCAGCTCCAGGGTTCAGCACCCTTATTCATTCTTCTTTTCCAAACAAGATTTTAATTATGAGCTTCAACTGTTATCCTTTTACATACTCAGTTCAGATGAGGCCTGGCTTGGCACATTGGTAGGGACCATCCATATTTAGGTACACTTTGATGTGGTTGGATGGCTTTTGCACTTTTTGTTAAAAAAAGTAAATTAAGTACCTTACTTTTTAATGTGTATATGTGTAGCCCCGTGGTTGGTACCTGTAGCGGTCGCCTCCGGGACCTCAGGGACTTCTCTCCACCTCCAGAGACGCCACAGGGTCTCACGTGTCGGGAATCTTCTGGCAACAGGTATGTCAGGTTAACTTTAATAGGAGTCGTGACGCCACTCTCGGTTTTGCGGTCAGGATGAGGGGTGACCGACACTGTAGTTTAACAAGCGTCTGGGGCTGATGGTGTCTGCAGTTTGGTGTTATGGCCTCCCAAGAGTGAGGCTGGCCCCAGGGGCTCGGGTGTAGGTGCGTGTAGAACCACAGGTCGCAGGAATAAGCAGTCTCAGTCCAAAGTGTAGGGTTTTTACTCACTTTTTGCTGGTAGAGTGAGGCAACCCGGGCAATGCTATGATGAACCAGGTGGAGCCAGGTATCCTTCAGGCTGATATAGGGGTGACTGCTGACTCACCTTCCTAGCACCTTTGTTTCGGACCACCCCAGACTTAAAGTACCGTGGGATGCATCCAGGGAAGTTGCTGCTGCCTTTTCTCCCCTTTCTGACCCGTTTGCTGACAGTGTGGACCAAGGATAAGATTGCTCCAGGCTCGATCCTCCTTATGGGCTCCCTCGTTGCTGTTGATGCTCGGGTTCTGTGTTGGTTGGCGTGGAATCTCTAGTCCCACCGCCTGCAGGATTTAGTAGACCACTAAATGGATGTCTCGCTCTAGGGACCTGTACCCCGTGTGTGCATTCATTACCAGGAGTCCTCGTACTCAACTCCTTACTGCTCTCTTTCTTCAGGTGTCTTTCAGTCTGACTTGCTGGTAATCTTCTCCCCCGCCAGCAGCCACTGCACGTGCAGGGTCTGACAGTGTTCCGCTCTTCAGCCCTACACTTGAGACGCGGCTGCTCCACTCCTTCTCCTCTGACTGCCACTTCACAACTCTCCTCCAGGTTCACTACAGCACCACACTAACTGAGATGTGGAGGCTCCGCCCCCTCCTGGGTCTGCCCAAGGGTCCCCTCTAATGTGTGTGTGTGTGTGTCCTGGTCAAAGGGTGCCTGTGTGTCCACAGCCTTTTCAGCCATCAGGATTACCTGTTTGTACTCACCCAGCATGGGTGCAGTACTCAGTGGTGCCTGACCGGGTCAGGGGCGCCACATATACTAATAATGGCATTCATGTATTGATTTATCACAGTGTGCCATTGTCATGTGTATATTTGCCACTGTGTATTTGTGGCCCTGTGCATTCATATAATACTAAAAATTTCCAGTCTCTTTTAGTTTTTTTTGGGGAGTTTTTTGTATTACAAAATCTTTTGTATGACTACATAGCAGGGACACATATATAAGATTATCTCAGCACAGGAACATTTTTTAAATACATCCAATTGTATAAATTGTTATTATTATAAGATCTATTGATTAAAATCAACTTTAAAATGTACATTGTTCTGGGGAAAACGGCTTTAAGACTTGAATTAAATGTCATGCATGCAAATGTATGGAGGTTTCCCAATCAGTGGTTATCTTGTGGAAACTGCATTTTGTCTTCTGATGAGAAATTATTGTTGACCATCAAATTATTGTTTATTTATTTTGAGGATAAATTATATTTCTCCTGTGCCGCTATGGGGTATCAGTTTGATAAACGCACTTCATATTAACCCTAGAACACATACCTGGGGCGTCGCAGGCCTGCTAGGTTACTTGTTTTCTATTGTAGATTTCTAAGTTTGCGCGTTCTAGGGTTAAATATAGTGGTTTTTGTTGTTGTTTTTTTAATCATGCATTAATAAAATTGATGTAATTTTTAGGTTAAATTCCCTGGTTGACCAAGTGTGTATTTGTGCCTATTGGATCCGTTGGGTCTTTTTCCACCCTTTTGTTTTGCATATTTTTACAGCTGATGGAGGGGCACCATTTATGGATGATAAGTGTTTTCGAATTCACATGTTTTCTTTCTTGACAGTGCCAGTACTTCAATAACGCTCTTTCTCAAGTTTGCTCACGCAGGCTGTGGTTGAAACTTCAGACAGCATGTACTTGCCCTCCTTCCCTTGCTCCCATCACCTCTATGGGGGACATTTTTTATCAGGGTGGTCTCGTCTTTGTCTCTTTTATGGGCTGCCTGTCTCCTACACTGGGCAGTCTAGAGGCAATTTTTCCTGTGTAAGGCTAGGTTAATATTAATTCAATGCTCTCCGTAAAGCAATATGTCAGGGTTTCTTTCAAAATCTTCCAAAAATAACAATATTCCAACAAGGACCCAACATAGTTCCGCTAATGAAGTTACTATGGATACATTCTGGTGTTCGTCATACATGCATATAATATTAAACCAATAAGCTGGGGGCTATGCCAGCAGTCTCATCAGACCTGCCTCCCATGGGCTGCTCCTGGTATATGGCTTGCTGTACTACTACTCTCCTCAGGTTTGGTCTGGACTTTCCAGTCTCCTTTACTTCAGACCTCTCAGAACCATTGGCAGTCCTCTAAGTGTGACATCTTGCTTGCTTTTTGTGTCCAATACTCTTGATTTTGCCAGTTTATAAAGAGTACACTGGTACGAAAAGAAACCACACAACAGAAATAGTTCAACATGGCTTTATTCATGGACATCCAATATGTAGTCATTTTTAGTGTATACATTCTACAACAACATATCTTTGGACCATTATGTAAAGTCACTGGTCTCTCCACTTTCCGGTGCATCTGAGCTCGTCAACATTACACACACTCTGTCATTGGAAACCACATGTCTTCAGTAGCAGTGCGTTTAGCTCTCCCACCGATATTAGGGACTGCTCACTACATCAGTCACACTGCAGTTTAGTCCCTTACCTTCACGGTGCCCACATGCACAATTGGACAATCCCTTCCTGAATCTGCCCTAAAGGCCGACACCCAAACAGTACCATCAGCACAATCGGACAGTTCCATTCTGTATCAGTAGGTTATTCACCTGGTTTTGGCTCAATAGCTACTTCAGGTGCAGCTATCTGTTCCTTGATGGCTGCACTCACCCAGCTTAAGGCTATGTGTGCATGTTGCGTTTTTTCCTGCATTTTGGCTGCATTTTAAACTGCACTGTGCCATTGTCAAAATGCATACAATGTGCTTCCCCAGCAAAGTCTATGAGAAGTCAGCAAATTCCATGCGTTTGTTGCTTTTTTTTAAGACAGCCTTTTGTTTGTCAAATATTTGACAAAATTGTTACGTTAAAAAAAGCAGCATGTCACTTCTTCAGTGCAATTTGGTTGCATTTTCCACCCATTGAAATGAATGAGCTGTGTCAAAACGCAACCAAAATGTTTAGTTGTGTGTTTGCACTGCATTTTTGTTGCTTTCTGCATGCTTTTTTGCTTCTTTTGTCGTTGTCGGTCTCTCCCTCTCTCTCCCTCTTTCATACTCACCGATCACCGGCGCTGCACGGCTGTCACAAAGCTCTGGCGGCTTCTCTTCTGAAAGTGCCAGCCGCTCATTAGGCCATCTTGTATTCACTGCTCCCCGGCAGTGCCCCCCGGCGCCTATTATTGGTTGCATTCAGACGAGCCCCCACGCTGAGTGACAGTTGTCTCACTGCAACCAATCACAGCCGCCGGTGGGTGAGTCTCAATCGTGCAGTAATATAAATAAGTAAATAATTTTAAAAAACAACGTGCGGTCCCCCCTTAAATTATGCTCAGCCAAGATAAAGCCACACAGCTGGGGGCTGGTATTCTCAGACTGGGGAGGCCTATCATTTTTAGGCTGCCCCCTAGCCTAAAAATATCAGCCAGCAGTCACCCGGAATTTCCGCATCCATTGGATGTGACAGTCCCGGGACCTTACCCAGCTCTTCCCGAATTGCCCTGGTGCATTGGCAATCAGGGTAATAAGGAGTTAATGGCAGCCCATGGCTGCCACTAAGTCCTAGGTTAATCATGGCAGGCATTTCTGAGACGGCTTCCATGATTAACATGTAAGTTAAAGAAAATAAACACATACACCCAAAAAATACTTTATTTGGAATAAAAGACAAAAAAAGCCCCCTCTTTCACCACTTTATTAATCCACAAACACCCCTCCAGGTCTGACGTAATCCACACGAAGTCCCAAGACGCTTTCAGCTCTGCTACATCGAAAGCTGACAGCAAGTGGCCATAGAGCGCGACCGCTAGCTGTGAGCTCCACGGAGCAACTGAGGTGAGTCGCGCTATCAGCGATGACTTTACTCAGATTACCTGCGGCCACAGCTGGATCCTCCAACTGTCTCAGGTGGAGGACTTCAGGTTAACCTGAGTGATGGCACCGCTGATCGCGCGGCTCACGTCAGTCACTCAGGTGATTTGTGTGCACAGGTGAGTCCTTCACCTGTGATCGCAAATCAGGCTGCGACACAGAGACAGAGCCACGCAATGAGAGTGAACTCAGAAGAAGCTCTGACTTCACTGCTGCATACTCCTGTGTCCTGGCACTGACCTCAGAGGTTCATCTGAGTTCATAACAGCACACAGAGACAGAGCCGCGGGATGACAATGAAGTCGGATGAAGTTCATCCGAGTTCATTCTCATTGCGCGGCTCTGTCTCTGTCTGCTGTCAGCGGCCATGTAGCATAACTGAATTGCTGTTGGACTGCACTGTCAAAAATGCATCCAAAACGCATGTAAAATGCATCCAAAATGATCTTTACAGTTGTCAAAGTCTACCAGAGGGTGCATTTTTTTGACAATTACAGAACGCAGCGTGCACACATGGCCTAAAGCTTACAGAGCTACCTCAGATAACGCATGCTTTTACTCTAAGCTCTGCTTACCAGAGTTTGGCTGTTACAGGCAGAATTCATACACTCAGCTTCAGAGGCATAGCTGGGGGTTCAGCTCAAATGGGGGGAAACAACCAAGTGGGCCTAACAGCTAACCCTGATTATAACTATGATGGTGCAGTCTAATTATAGATGTCGGGGAACATTAGCAGATGACCATCCTTTTAATGAAAATCACTATACAAAGATTAACCCCGAAATTACAGCCATGCGAGGACCGTATTGTGGTATATACCAGTCTTTCAGAACTGAGAACATACATAGTTACATAGTTACATAGTTAGTTACATAGTTACTTAGGTTGAAAAAAGACCTAGGTCCATCTAGTTCAACCTTCCTCCACCAGTTCTACATTTAGTCACTAAGTCATTTATAACCAACAATGTTTTGTGTACTGAGGAAATCATCCAGCCCTTTTTTAAAAGCTGTTATAGTATCTGCCATTACAACCTCTTGTACAAGTGATTACAGTTATAGATGGTGACTTACAGGTGATGTTCTTTCTCATATAGTTGCTCACTTTTCCCATCTTTTCCATTTGGTTCATACTGACATGGCTTCTTCATAACTCTCGTCTGCAAAGATTGCAACAAAGATACATTTGACTTCTAACATTTCCAGCACTGTCCCCATCTAGTCCCAATCTGCACAAACTGGTTTTGGGACTCGATCCAGTGACCTCTTGGTGCGTGATTGGTTTGCTTCCCTGCTGAGCCACAGTTTGGTCGGTCTCTGTCCAGCTGCTGATGGTTCTCTGATATTTGCTTTTTTAAATGCTTTGCTGCTAGTCAGGTGTTTCTCACTTTCTTATTGTGTCTCTGTCCTATCACAACTTGGGTGGGGCTATTTATACTCTCATTTGAACCAGGCTTCTATGCTGGCTATATTTATAAGATAAGAATCTCCAGCCCTGCAACTTATGGAGTTTGCTTGCTAGGCAGAGACCAGTTATGTTACTGTTCTGTGTTTGCTCATTTACCTTTCCTCTGTCCTCAGTTAGGCCCCTTTCACACATCAGTTTTTTGCCATCAGTCACAATCCGTTTTCTCGACGGATCAACGGATCTGTCGCAGATTGTGGCAAAACTGATGCGACGGATCTGTTTTTCGACATCCATCGCAATCCATTGCTAATACAAGTCAATGAGAAAAAACGGATCAAGCAGCATCAGTCACTGGATCTGTTTTTTTTTAAATTCGACAGATTGTGACTGATGGCAAAAAACTGATGTGTGAAAGGGGCCTTAGGTTGGTGAGAGGTTTCCCTTGCTTTCATTTATTATTCTCCTTTTCTCCCCTCCCATGCTTTAAGTTCCCTCACCTCGAGACCGCGTTTACCTATGCACACTCTTCCTCCCTTGGTTAGTGGTGTGTAGCAGCCTCCACTCTGGTTCTTTAGGGCATACGACAAACTGCTTGATGGCCTTTCAGGTATCCAGGTCCGAGTTGGTGTTTTCAGATGCGCAGCTATGGCTATTCTAGTCTGTACAGGAACCAGTAGGGTGTGGGTGCAGCTATTGTGTAGTACTTTATTTCTTCCTTTCTTTACCCTTGTTTAAGTAAGGTACGTGCATATCACTACTTATCCTGCTGATACCCCAATGCTGATCATCTGCTTCTGTATGTATCTCTATTACTAACCCTCTTAGTACCCCACACAATGTCCATCACTGTGCCTTTTACTATGTAAAATGCCTAATTTGTGCCATCTAGATGGTAAAATTGCACCCTAGAAAATATTAATGCCCTTTGCTAGGGCCCTAGAAAACATTGCCCACATTTTGCCCTGTAGAAAGTAATAATGTCCCCAGTGTATCAATTTCACAATCAAAATATAATAAGTGCCTCTGTAACAATAATGGTTCTTAAGTGCCCATTTAACATTTAATAATATCTCCTAAATTCCTCTATATATAGATCCCCTCTACACAGCATGATACCCCCACAGGTCCCTCATATACAGCATATTGAGCCCTACAGTAGCCCTTTCCTACTGTATGATGGTCTCCAGTAGCCCCCCACTATATGTTGGCCCTTGTAGCCCTGCCACTATAGATGATCCAAGTAACCCCCCTACTGTATGATGGCCCTCAGCAGCCCTACCACTGTGTAATGTCCCTCAGTAGCTTTACTCACACTCTATGATGGCCCTCAGTAGTCCTCTCACACTGAATTGAAGGACGCCAGTATTCCTCCACATTGTAATATGGTTGCAAGTAATTCCACCACAATGTATCATGGCCCCCAGTTTTTCCCCCAAACTCTGTCTTGGTCCCCAGTATTTATCCCACACTGTTATATGGCCCTCAATATTCCCTCTACACTGTATCATGACCCCCAGTATTCCCTCCACCCCCCTGAGGAAGCGTTTTTTCTGCGAAATGTACATTGGGGTAGAGGACTTACAGTGCTGATTCACCTCTCTATAATGGGTAATACTATCTTGCTATGTTAGACTGTGTGATTTGGACTAAATGTGCTTTGTGCTGATTCACCCCTTCAATGGGTAATACTTTATTGCCGTGTTACATTGTGTGGCCTGGACCACATGTGCCATAAGCCGATTGTGAAAGGTATATCTGAATAATGATTGTGCATTCATATGTGGATCCATGTTTTGCCCAGTGATTTGTCCAACTTGGACACTGGGTTCTATACATGGTGATTGCATTCTTCACAGTCTTCTCTTCTGACCAGACACTATGGATATACTACCCTATGGGCAACATAGCAATTATTAACTTGTTATTTGCACTAAGCACTTTAATCATAGCATCTAGGTGAATTATATATCTCTGTTGCTTTGTATTGGCAGGAGGAATAGACCTATGTAGGCCCTCCTTGTTTGTTACACTAATCACTTTATTGCAACGGAGATTTAGCCTGTATTTTTGTCCTATGCATCTGTGTGTGTTTTGTACACTGTAACACTTCATTTTTAATGTTCATGTACGGTTTTATTAGTGTCAAATATATATGTGTAATAAAATTTGTAATTTTGTAATGCGTAATTGCTCCGGTGTTCTTTTTGTTTAAATATTGTAGTGGAGTTAGCATAATATTGTTTGATTATGCAAACCTGGATAAATGCATTAATTCCCTCCACACTGTATCATGGCCCCCAGTATTTCCATAACACTGTATCATGGCCCCCAGTTTTTCCCTCACACTTTAATATGGTCCCCAGTATTTCCCCCACACTGTAATGTGGTGCCCAGTATTTCCCCCACACTGTAATGTGGTGCCCAGTACTTCCCTTAGGCTATGTGCGCACTAGGCGTTTTTGCTGCGTTTTTAGCGGCGTTTTTTACCGCGTTTTTGTGCTGAAAACGCAGTGACATTGCTTCCCCAGCAATGTCAATGGGTTTTCAGAAGTGCTGTCCTCACACAGCGTTTTTTTTTAGCTGCGTTTTTGTGGTGACCACAAAAACGCAGCATGTCAATTATTTCTGCGTTTTCCACTGCGTTTTTCACTCATTGAATTCAATGAGATGTTAAAAACGCAATGAATAACGCATATAGCCGCGTTTCTATGACTAAAAACGCAGCTATACACGCAAGGGGTGGGCACTACAGTGACGTGTACAGGAAGAGGATTCCTTCTGTTGGTAAACACAGAAGCATGAATCCTCCCGGTACCGTCACCGCTGCCTCCACCTCCCGTCCGGTGCATGTCAGCTCCGTGCGGCGCCATGTCTGGGCGGGAGGTGGAGGCAGCGGCGAAAAACAAAGTGAACAGTAGAAAAAAAAAAATGTCATATACTCACCTGTCCGCAGGGTCCGGTGCCATGTCCGCTCCCAGCTCCTCCCGGTCCCGCCGCTCTGGCTGTGTGCAGTCTCCCCGGGGCAGGACCTTGCTTGCAGGACCTGGCTGTGGATCACCTGATGCAGTCACCTGACGCATCAGCTGATCGTAGTCTCGCCGGCTTTTTCGGCCGGCTATCAGCTGATCCTGCTGTCAGGGGACTTCATCAGCTGATCACCGGCAGCTCTTGCGGCGATCGTATAGGATCAGACTCCTGTCCAATCGATCGCTCCAGGAGCTGCCGGTAATCAGCACATAAGTGAGTATGTATTTTTTTTTTTTTTCTACTGATGCATCTGCTGATTGTGTAAACAGCTTTTATACAATCAGCTGATGTGTGATGTGATTCAGGCACTTGATCCTGACACATCATCTGATCGGTATGCCTTCCAGCAAACCGATCAGATGATATTGGATCCTGATTGGACGGCGCGGGACCCTGACCCAGGATTACTGCGGAGGGGGGTTAATTTCAATAAAGATGGAGTCACTAATTGTGTTGTGTTTTATTTCTAATAAAAATATTTTTCTCTGTGTTGTGTTTTTTTTTTATCATTACTAGAAATTCATGGTGGCCATGTCTAATATTGGCGTGACACCATGAATTTCGGGCTTAGGGCCAGCTGATAATATACAGCTAGCCCTAACTCCATTATTACCTAGCTCGCCACCCGTCACCAGGGCAGCTAGAAGAGTTGGATACAGCGCCAGAAGATGGCGCTTCTATGAAAGCGCCATTTTCTGGGGTGGCTGCGGACTGCAATTCGCAGTGGGGGTGCCCAGAAAGCATGGGCACCCTGCACTGTGGATTCCAATCCCCAGCTGCCTAGTTGTACCCGGCTGGACTCAAAAATTAGGCGAAGCCCACGTCATTTTTTTTTTTTTAATTATTTCATGAAATAATTAAAAAAAAAAGGACTTCTCTATATTTTTGGTTCCCAGCCGGGTACAAATAGGCAGCTGGGGGTTGGGGGCAGCCCGTACCTGCCTGCTGTACCCGGCTAGCATACAAAAATATGGCGAAGCCCATGTCATTTTTTTTTTCTTTTTGGGCAAAAAACTGCATACAGTCCTGGATGGAGGATGCTGAGACTTGTAGTTCTGCAGCTGCTGTCTGCTCTCCTGCATACACTAGTGAATGGAGGATGCTGAGACTTGTAGTTCTGCAGCTGCTGTCTGCTCTCCTCCATACACTAGTGAATGGAGGATGCTGAGACTTGTAGTTCTGCAGCTGCTGTCTGCTCTCCTGCATACACTAGTTCTGCAGCTGTCTGCTCTCCTGCATACAATGAACATTTTGAAGAAGGAAATGACATCAGACCTTTTTTTTTTTTTTTTTTTTTCATCAACAATCTTTAATGGCATTGTGCACTGATTAAAAACGCAGTGAGCAAAAACGCAGCAAAAAACGCACCAAATCGCGGCAAAAACGCATGCGTTTTTGCCGCGTTTTTTTTTAGCCGCGGGTGCGTTTTTTAGACAAAAACGCACATAAAAACGCAGCGTGAAAAAAACGCCTAGTGCGCACATAGCCTTACACTTTAATATGGCATCCAGTATTTCCACCACACTGTTTTATGGCCCCCAATATTCCCTCCACACTGTATCATGACCCCCAGTATTCCCTCCACACTGTATCATGACCCCCAGTATTCCCTCCACACTGTATCATGGCCCCCAGTATTCCCTTCACACTGTATCATGGCCCCCAGTATTCCCTCCACACTGTATCATGGCCCCCAGTATTTCCATAACACCATATCATGGCCCCCAGTTTTTCCTTCACACTTTAATATGGTCCCCAGTATTTCCCCCACACTGTAATGTGGTGCCCAGTATTTCCCCCACACTGTAATGTGGTGCCCAGTACTTCCCTCACACTGTAATATGGCACCCAGTATTTCCACCACAATGTTTTATGGCCCCCAATATTCCCTCCACACTGTATCATGACCCCCAGTATTCCCTCCACACTGTATCATGACCCCCAGTATTCCCTCCACACTGTATCATGGCCCCCAGTATTCCCTTCACACTGTATCATGGCCCCCAGTATTCCCTCCACACTGTATCATGGCCCCCAGTATTTCCATAACACCATATCATGGCCCCCAGTTTTTCCTTCACACTTTAATATGGTCCCCAGTATTTCCCCCACACTGTAATGTGGTGCCCAGTATTTCCCCCACACTGTAATGTGGTGCCCAGTACTTCCCTCACACTGTAATATGGCACCCAGTATTTCCACCACACTGTTTTATGGCCCCCAATATTCCCTCCACACTGTATCATGACCCCCAGTATTCCCTCCACACTGTATCATGGCCCCCTGTATTAACATAACACCATATCATGGCCCCCAGTATTCCCTCCACACTGTATCATGGCCCCCAGTATTAACATAACACCATATCATGGCCCCCAGTATTCCCTCCACACTGTATCATGGCCCCCAGTATTTCCATAACACCATATCATGGCCCCCAGTTTTTCCCTCACACTTTAATATGGTCCCCAGTATTTCCCTCACACTGTAATGTGGTGCCCAGTACTTCCCTCACACTGTAATATGGCCCCCAGTATTTCCACCACAATGTAATATGGCCCCAAGTATTTCCCTCTCGAGCAAAAGAAAATATCTTATACTCACCTACTCATGGATCCTGAGGAGTCCGCCCGCAGACAGTACCAAGTCTCCATGCTGTTCTCTACTGTTCTGTAGACTGCAGACCTTAAATTCACCTGCGGTCTATAGAACAAATAGCAGTACAGCTCTAGCACAGAGTTTAACTGTCTCACATCTCCTTGACATAGTGTACAAGGGTGGTAGCTCCGGGGGGGCCCCTGTGATTGCGGGGCTCAGGGTGACTGCCCCCTCTGCCTCCTCTGTAGCTACACTACTGTCCTGCTTCCTCAGCTACAGTCTTCTCTCAGGAGGCACTCTTTTGGCAGGACAGTCACAGAGGTAAGCTCTTTTCTGTAACCAGGTATAGTACCCTGCTCAATGTGTTTCCTACTTATTTGCTATCCATTACTCAGGAAGGCCACGTGCACACATTGAGTATTTGGTGAGTTTTTTACCTCAGTATTTGTAACCAAAACCAGGGGTTTTGCAGAACCCAAGTGTGATTTCTACTTATACCCTCCCTACCTTTCCTCCATAATCTTACTTTTCAAGAAGATATATGATTTTCAGTCCAGGCCAGGGTGACTGATTGGGTCAACATCTGCACTACAAAGCCTCACAATTATAATTATTTCTCATGCTGACATCCTCCTGACACCCTATATACTGTGTTTCCCCGAAAAAAAACACTACCCTGAAAATAAGCCCTGTAGATATGTTTCAGCCGGTTTGGAGGAAGGCTTAAAGATAAACGCTACCCAGAAAATAAGCCCTAGTTGTGGTTCAATAATGAAGTGTACTTGCAGCTAAAAAAAAAAGTTAACAGGACACTTCATTAAAGAACACGGACACCCCTAAAAGAGAGAAGAAAGAAGACAGAAGACCCCACAACCATACTCACCAGACCCTGAATGGGAGGACCTGCGGTGGAATGCACACACACACACACATCAGATCGCACACACAATCACACATAAGTCCACACACACATCAGATCGCACACATGCACACATCAGATCGCACACACACGGATATCAGATCTCACATACAATCACACATCAGATCGCACACACAATCACACATCAGTCCACATGCACATCAGATCGCACACATATCAGGCCACACGCACACACACATCAGATCGCACACACATCAGTCCACACACACACACCAGATCGCATACGCACACACACTACATCAGATCGTACACACACACAACATCTGGTGATACCTATTGTTCCGGCCGGCAGAGGAACCTGGGACACAGCGCAGTGGGGCGCGAGGACCTGCAGTGGAACGCATGGAGGACCTGTGGTGGAACGCATCGTCTTATTTTTGAGGAAACATGGTATTTCACTTTCTTCAGATAACAGAGATTTTGCTTTCCAATTTTACACATAATTTCTCCAGGTAAAACAAAGTCCCATTACGGATGCAATTGCAAAAGAGCATAGCTCTTTAAGAACACCTATTATCCAAGAATACACCTTGACTTTATGGAACAACAACCAACCAAATTCATTCTGCTAATCATTTTAACGGAAGCAAGCAAGGTTGTAGATCGTATACCAAATAATACAAAATAGCTCCTAAGTAGATCTTTCTTTTACCCCTGCTATTTTCTAACTATGCTAAGTTTGTGTAAAGCCTCTTAATTCAGTCTTACTGATGCCTAAAATATTTTATTACTAGTTGTTTCAGAATAAGTTAAATAAATCTCCCTGGGTGCCATAAATATGTTGTGTGCATGTATGATCACCACTCTATGGCTAACGCTGGCCCTGGAATATAGTTTTCTTACCCCACTCTCTTCGCTGTTACTTATTCCCTAAACATATAATATTGTATTGTTTGTTTTTGTAACATAGGGCTGTCAGCTCATGGATAAAATTAGTACAAAGATATTCACCAACTAAAAATTAATCAGATGTTATCATTTTATTTGTAACATTGACCCTAGCAAGATATCACTTTATCATAATTTGTTTTGCCATTCATATCAAGACTGATCATTAATTTCTATGGGGCATTTCAGTAAAGACCTCATTAATTACATTATATTGTGCTATTATTATTAGTATTATTAACAGTGGTACTTGGTAGTAGTAGTATCCATACGATTAATATTATTATTCACAGCTGTAATAATAATATATATGAAAAAAGAATAATACAACAAATAAAACAATATAGGTATTTTAATGTTTCAAGTCAAACAACAAAAGTAGTAAAATACAACATGACAGCAGTAATTAAAATAGATTTTAACAAGCTGAGAGCCTATGGCAGTAATTAACATAAGCTGTCATTTCAGCTCCATAGACAAAAACTCTCACCTTTTATTGACTAATATTAAGTAGAAATGTGACAATTTATGTCTATTAATTAGAAGAGCTGTAACAACATAACATCCCACTAACATCCAGAGAGTTGTACCTGTCACTTATGTAATTCAGGGGTGCTTGGTATGTAGCCTTATGGAAGCAAGAGCATCTATCACCTATCTATTATCCATCTATCTATTATTCATCTAGCTATCTATTATCCATCTATCTATCTATCTATCTATCTATCCACTTATAATCTATCATCCGCCTATCTATTATCTACTGTATATATCTATCTATTTATGTATCCATTATTTATTATATCTATCATCCAGCTATATATTATCTATATATCTATTTATATATCATCTACCTATTATCTATGCATATATATATATATATATATATATATATATATATATATATATATATATAGTATCTATCTTTTATCTATATACCTATATCTATTTATTATCCATATATAGCTATCTTTCTATCATGTATCTATCTCTCATCTATTCTTCTATCTATTATCTATCTACCTATCAATCATCTACCTATCTATTTATCTACCTACCTATCTCTCCATCTGCCTATCTATTTTCTGTCTATCAATCTATCTATCTATGTATCTATCCCTCTATCTATCCATCCATCCCGCTATTTGTCTCTCTCTCTCTCTCTCTCTCTCTCTCTATATATATATATATATATATATATATATGTGTGTGTATTCATATATCATCTGTCTACCTTTCTATCTACCTATCCATCCATTTCTATCTATCGTCTATATCTCAGCTACCTATTATCTATCTCTTATCTGTGTATCTATCATCTGTCTGTCATCTATCTTCTATCTATCATCTATCATCTATCTATCATCTATCTATCTATCTATCTATCCCTCTATCTATCTATCTATCCCTCTATCTATCTATCATCTATCTATCATCTATCTATCTATCCCTCTATCTATCATCTATCTATCATCTCTCTATCTATCCCTCTATCTATCTATCTATATATCTATCTATCTATGCTCTATCATCTATCTATCATCTCTCTATCTATCCCTCTATCTATCTATTTATCTATCTATCTATCTATGCTCTATCATCTATCTATCTATCTATCATCTATCTATCCATCTATCTATCATCTATCTATTTTCTATCTATCATCTATATCTCATCTGCCTATTGTATATCGCTTATCTATGTAGCTATTATCATCTCGCTATCATCTATCTATCATCTGTCCATCTATAAATATATCTATAATCTGTCTATGTGTTATAGAACTATAAACAATACACTACTTCCACTGTATCATGTGCAGATGGCCAATCACAGCCAGTAATGTAATAAGTGTTGGAGTGGACAGTTCTTCCAGGATGAACCTCCTGTGTCCTGGACTGAGCTGGATTGTGGCTATATATTACACTTGTCTGTCCCTATAGAATTTCCAGTAAATGCTGGAATGAATGCAGTAATGACTTCACAACACTAATTAACTTAACAAAATGTAAGGACTCATTTACTACAGCAATATGTAGTCCCCACTGTGAGCTGTGTGCTGGGATGCAGAGGAGAGGCCGATCACTGGAATATTGTGTTTGTGGCATACTATGTATGGTATAGACAGAATGGTTGTGTCTCACTATAATCACTGGAAAGTTTCCGAGAGGCTTCATATAGTGGAAGAGTAAATTAATCCTATTAGCGTCCCACACATAGGCAATTAACTTGTCCAAATAAGCAGCGATAGCATAGGGTGGTACTCATGGTGGGGATAATGAGATCCGAGCAGCAGGGGCACCCACTGACACTACACTGGAGGAAGGGAGGCACTGAGTGGGCACCGAGTGTGAGTGGCATCATGTGTGCAGGCTCCAGAGATCAAGTGTTAGCCACCTAAATATGCATATAAACTATATCATATATTCAATACATGTTATATATGAGAACAGATTCATGCATTCAGTGTGTATGTATATATTGTATATCTATATATATTCCACTATATTCCAATATAAACTATGTCAGAACGGTTTTATACACTAGATCAGTACAATGTAAGCAAATACTCAAGATTCAGGATATATAGTGAAGTGGTATCAATTATTATCGGCATGTTATATAATAGAACAGTCAGAGCAATATTATCTGTGTCTTTCTATCTATCTATCCATCCACTATCTATTCTTTATATATACACAGTGCTGCCTTCACTTTTGTTGCTGCTCATTGAAACCGGGTGAGACTGATTGGAAGGACCTTGCAACACAACAGGTTAAGTGCTGCTCATATTTTTGCATTTTATATATATATATATATATATATATATATATATATATATATATATATATATATTAATAGGAGGGAGGACAGATAGTAGATGGATATATATATAGAGAGAGAGAGAGAGAGAGAGAGAGAGAGATGTATATATATATATCCATCTACTATTTTAGACAGTATTCTCGTTATACAACTTATTGCAGAGCATTCTCCTCCCTGGAAAGCATGTTTCGGTGCTATATCGTCAGTATCTATGAGGCTCGGGATGTTTTCGCACATTTTAAGCATTCCCTCGCTTGATATATATATTCTCCCTGCCTCTCCAGGAACATGCACTACCTGTAACCCTGTCTGCTTTCCTACAATGCTGACGTCCCGGCCAGAGATCTGCGCCATTTGTACCCACCAGTGTTTGACTTTTCCGGAGTAATGAGGGTACAATATTCCTGGCGCTAATAATCTGTGCATATCAATGGCAGCTCCTAATTGGCATAGGACGATTGAGAAGCCACATTTCCATATGTGGAGTGCACTGTACATGAGGTCGTGTATTAATTATATTAAGGAAAATATCACAATAATAAAATATTTATTCCTTAGAAATGGTAAAATGTAAGAAGCAACAAGTGACACTGCAGCTTTATTCTCAGAAGTCCAGAGCTGCCCAGAAATGCCATTACATATAGGGAAGTGATGTCCCCTGCAGAGTGTCACTGCTAATGTATGGTGGACAACATGGAACTACCCTGAGGGCTGTCAACTTAAGGATATCTGGAGAAATAGTGTTCTCATTCCTCAATCCCCAAATCTGTAAAGCATAAGCATATATTGATATTACAACTATACTTTCATCT